>NW_007727907.1:227214-248601 GCF_000696425.1 Galeopterus variegatus
AAAACTGAGCATAGGACCTAAACAAACATTTTTCCAAAGGCATAAAAATGGCCAACAGTTACATGAAAAGGTGTACAACATCACTAAACATCAGGAAAATGCAAACTAAAACAACAATGAGAAATCAACTCATACCTGTTACAATGGTTATTATCAAAAAGATAAGATACATGTATTGGTAAGAGTGTAGAGAAGTGGGAACCCTCTTCCACTGTTTGTAGGAATGTAAATAGGTATGACCATTAGGGAAAACAGTACTGAGGTTCCTCAAAAAAAAAAAAAAACACCCCCCCTCCCCAAAACTGTCAATCCCAGCACTCCCTTTCTGAGCATATACCTAAAGGAAATGAAATCCACACCTTGTACAGATACACAGGCTCCTATGTTCATTGCAGTGATATTCACAACAGCCAAGATATAAAAACAACCTAAGTGTTCACTGATGGATGGATGAATAAAGAACTTGTGGTGAATATATACATATTTACATGGAATATTTTTAGCCTTAGAGAAAAGAGATCCTACCATTTGTGACAGCATGAATAAACCTGGAAGGCATTATGCTAAGTGAAGTGAGCCAGACATGAAAGGAAAAATACTGCATCATCTTACTTACATGTGCAATTTAAGAAAAGTCAAACACATAAAAAGTGATAGTAGAACAGTGGTTACTAGCCGCAGGTGTGTGTGCAGGGAGGGGATTGGGATTGGGAGAGATGTAGGTCAAAAGGTACAAAGTTGCAGTGAAGTCTAGAGATCTAATGTACAATATGATGACTATAGTTAACAATAATATATAGTATACTGGAAATTTGCTGAGAGTAGATTTCAGGAGTTCTTACACACACATAAAAGATAACTGTGAGGGGATGAATACTCTTATTTGCTTGACTGTAGTAATCATTTCACTATGTATAAATATATCAAAGGAACACGTTAAAATATACACAAGTAAAAAAAATGAAATCAATTTTGTCTATCTAAAACCAGGGCTTCCTGTTCCTTATCTTACTGCCACTAAGTTATAAAATAATGATATACCAAAAATTTTCAGTATTTCTATCTTTTTTCATAATTTCCAATTTTTAGGCTAAATATTGTACATAAATTTAACAGCATCCTATAATGAATCCTCTTAAGCTATCCTCCGTTCTTTAATTAGTAGCATACTTTAAAGGTGACTGTTTATTCCTGAATAACTATAACAAACTTAAGTCTTCCTGAACACTTTCCTATGCTTTAGCCCAGTTTAATTTTTGGTTATATCAATTAACCAGTTTAAATGGGAACAAATAATCTTAGTTTCATGTAGATTATTTCAGGTAAACAATTCTAGCAATTAACCATGTCTAAGAATTTTTTCCTTAGATCACTTAGCTTTTACATATTTGATTCTCTAAAGCCTATAACAGTTGTAACTAAATGACAATCCATACAGGATAGTGACTATTTGAGATAATTTCCATTCATTTTAGTATATTAACACTTCAAAACTAACATATAATTTTCAGAAAGAAGACTTATAATGTGAATGTTGCAACATTATTGCAGCAGACTGAATTAATTAACTCCTGCAAAATTTCCCTAGAGCCTTTTCTTTCACACCTTTTTGAAGAAAGTTATGCTTTTTTGATTTTCAGTTCCTTAGGGATCAGGATAATGCTCAAACACTTTCTACTCTTTTTCCTAATGTACAAATTACCAATAGGTGTTGAATTATTAGTTGAATAAATTACAAAAATCGTGCATACACAGACAATGTTTAGGAGGTTTTTAGAGAATTTATTTGTTTTTTTTTTTTTAAAAAAAAGGCCAAGGAGTTTTCCAATCAAGAAAAGAATTAAAAATTAATTAAAACATTATCATACAACTTAATAATGTCTCCTTAAAGTTTTCATCTAATTATTTGTGATCTACTACATCTTCTAGGTTTATAACGTGAAATTGGATATGTCAAACCAGTGACTTCCTTAAATCATGCCTTCAATGCACTTTTAACCATAATATTCATTCCAACAGTATAACATGTTTGCTGTCTTTCACCCAGAGTTAAATAATTAAGCACATATGTTCTCGATCCAAACTGGTGAACAAGTACCACTACCACCACTAGCTTTCCTGTTTAAACAATATTGTCTAACATCTCTGGGCCTCACTCTCCTCTCTTGCAAACTAGGGATAACAGGAGGACTTATCTCATTAGAATTTTGTGACAAATAAATGAATAAAATATATAAGCCACCTAGATCAGAATTTATCAAGTGTAAGCACATGACAATCATTAGCTATTACTATTTTGGGGAGGGAGTAATTTTTATAATGGCAGATACTCGGTGCTGTGATATCTACAGAATGTAGACTATATTTTGATTATTTCCTTTTATAACCTTTCATCAATCATTTTCAATAACACTCTTACACTTATATCTTAAATAGCTTTAACCATACAGAAACAGTCTGTTATTTTGTTCCCCTTGCTGTGAACTCATCAAAGGCAGTGAATGGATATTGTCCACTATTATGTTTCCAGTGCCTCGCATACAATGTAACACATAATAATGTTCGATTAATATTTTTAAAATAAATGATTAGATGGGCATATGTTTCTCGATTTTAAACGCATAAAAATAGAGGCCTTGCCATGTGATTGGTAGTGAAATATGTTAAATCAGTTGATTGCATTTAAAATGATTAATCACAAAACATTTTTGTATAGTATATATTTTTATTGTCAATGGATTATGTCATATGCTGCATGTTTCATGAATTCCTCATAAGAATAATGAGCTAATTAGCAAAATATTTCTATAAATTAATGTTCTTTTTTCTTTTATCTCTAGTAATCTAATAGAGGAAAGCTTTGTTGTATACATCAATTCACTATTGCTACTCTTCAAAATGTTACTTCAGTTATTTTGAGATCTTCTCAATGGAAAGAATGGAAACAAACAGCCAAAGATAAGTCTATAGAATAATTTTAAAATGTGCTGAATATTTATAGTAATTAAAGTTACATCATGAGATCAGTTGATATTCTTATAGCAAAGATCATCTTTAAAAATTATATGGTTTTCAGAGTCTAAAATACTTGTTCAATCACAGCCCTTTTTTGCCCTCTTATGAATAAATATGCTAATAATTGTACCTTCAGTCAATCAAGCATTGTGATGTTTTCATCCGAGTACTGGTCCATGTTAACTGCTGAATTAAATAATTGTATGACTTGAGCAAAAGAAAATTTTTAACATAATTCTTACTAAATATATTAATATGATAAATATTCAGACTGGTATAGGGATGTATTTGATATTGTACCATAAATTAAACTTAATCACAGAGTGACATCTTTTGTGTGTTAATTAAATTTGTCAGTAATTATCAGAAAAAAAATAGGAAAAAAGCTATCTTAAAAATTTATTTCTCAATATTGGTGGTAAGTTTAACACATGTAATACACTAATTAACTTTTCATTATATTTTTTTTGACTCTACCCAATGCTTAGTAGAAAACAAAACAAAATTCCTTTAGGCAAACATTTGCCATCTAAGGAAATCAATCTTAATAAAAATAATCAAGATCATAAATTAAAATTTAATTAAAAATGACTCTACCCAATGCTTAGTAGAAAACAAAACAAAATTCCTTTAGGCAAACATTTTCCATCTAAGGAAATCAATCTTAATAAAAATAATCAAGATCATAAATTAAAATTTAATTAAAAACTTATTCATAAGCTAACACACAGATATGAGTATTCTAAGTCATTTCAGTGTGAAAAAAAGTAGAACATGTCTCCTTGTTGGTTAAAAAGAAAAAGAAAAAAAGCACACACGTAAAAGAAAATATCTATAATAAATGTTATTCATACATGATGAATAATGAAGATTAGTGTTTTGCTGTGACCTGTCCTTTATCTGCACTAGTGTAAAATACCTTTTTATGCTAATAGCTATCCTTAGATCAGTTTATTCCATTTCCGATCTATCCTTTACAAAACCAATGGGCTCAACTTTCTTTCTAGAACAAAAATGTAAAGAATATCACTTTTCTGCTCCCACTCTTTGGATAGCTCATTGTTTTGAGTAGAATAAAATCCTATAATCCCCTGATCCAGAATGGTAAGAACGTTTTCTACCCCTTACATGCCAAGGTCCGCAGCCCCTCCATGCCTGTGTTCTCTTCTGGCTGTCTCTTCTATCACACTTTCTGATATAGATCCAGACTCACCTGCCACACTCTTAACCTGATGAGCTGTGTGGAAAACCTAAGATGCTTGTCTACCACACTACCCTAGTGTCTTTATGTGCAGTTGTGCACTGCATATATTATACCACATTTTAACTCTCTTTGGGTCTTAATGGATTATGAATCTTTCAAGATTAGCCTAAAAATGTTACTTATATTTAAATCTGCCATCCTTTGTATAGTTCTGAAGCCATATGATTTATATTTTCTACAGTTTTCTATTTGAACAAAATTGGGGATATTTCTAAGCTCTTTTAAGCCTATTTTTGTCTAAAATATGAGGATAAAATATTACCNATAAAATCCTATAATCCCCTGATCCAGAATGGTAAGAACGTTTTCTACCCCTTACATGCCAGGGTCCGCAGCCCCTCCATGCCTGTGTTCTCTTCTGGCTGTCTCTTCTATCACACTTTCTGATCTAGATCCAGACTCACCTGCCACACTCTTAACCTGATGAGCTCCGTGGAAAACCTAAGATGCTTGTCTACCACACTACCCTAGTGTCTTTATGTGCAGTTGTGCACTGCATATATTATACCACATTTTAACTCTCTTTGGATCTTAATGGATTATGAATCTTTCAAGATTAGCCTAAAAATGTTACTTATATTTAAATCTGCCATCCTTAGTATAGTTCTGAAGCCATATGATTTATATTTTCTACAATTTTCTATTTGAACAAAATCGGGGATATTTCTAAGCTCTTTTAAGCCTATTTTTGTCTAAAATATGAGGATAAAATATTACCTCAGCAAAATGATTTGGGGGGTTGCATTTTGGAGAATTAAATTTTGTATGTAAAATAACCATCACTTCCTCCTGAAAAACTAATATCTGTGGAATAAATATTAGATACTATATTTTACTCAACTTTTTAGTAGAATAACAATTGTTATATCATTATTGAAGAATAATTAGTGATGAGAATATAATTCTATTAGTCCATTTTCTGTTGCTTATAATAGAATACCTAACTGGATAATCTATAAACAAATGAATTTTATTTCTTACAGTTTGGAAGCTGAGAAGTCAACAGCCCAGGGGGTCCATCTGGCGAGGCCCTTCTACTGGGTGGTGACACCGTACAGAAACTCAGGGTATCACATGGCAAGAGAATGTCAAGAGCTCTTCCATAAGATCTCCATATAAAGCCACCAGTTTATGCTCATGATAACCCAATAAACCATTAACCCATTATTCCATGAATGGGTAATGAATTCATGAGGGTAGAGTCCTCAAGATCCAATCACCTCTTAGAGGCCTCATCTTTCAAATACCATAGACGCATTTCCCACCCTCTTAACACTGTTACAATGGGCCTCAAGTTTCAATGAGTTTTGGGTGGACATTCAATCCATAGCATTCTGCCCCTGGTCCCCCCAAATTCATGTCCTTCTCACATATAAACATATTCATTACATCCCCAAAGTCTTAACCTTAACTTTTTTAAACTCAAAAGTCCAAAGTCTCATATGTGAAATCAAAACAAGTTATCTAGTTCTAACATACAGTGGTGCGACAAGCATAGGATACATATTCCCATTCAAAAAGGAGAACTAGGCTAAATGAAGGGGGTAACAGGTCTTAAGCATGTCTGAAACCCAGCTGGGAAGGCATTAAATCTCAAAGCAGAGAATAATCTACCTTGAATCCATGTTCAGCATCCTCTGCACACTGGTGCCAGGGTTGGGCATCCAAGACCTCAGGCAGCCCTGCTCCCCTGGTTTTCATGGGCTCAGTTCACACTTTAGCTATCCCAGGCCAGCACTGCATGCTGGTAGCTTTACAACTCTGGGGTCTCCATGGTGGTCGCAATCCCACGACTGAACTAGGCATGGCCCTGGTGGGGTTTCTCTGCTGCAATTCCGACCTCATATTTCAGTGACTACGCTCCTGAGACAAATCTCTTCCTGGGTGCTCAGTCTTTTCCATACATCTTTTGAAATCTGGGTGGAGGCTGCCATATGCCTCCACAGCTCTGGCATTCTGTGAGCCTGCAAACTTAACACCACATGGACACTGCTAATGTTTATAGCTTATATCTTCCAAAATGGTGGTTGCAACAGCATTTAGGGCCAATTTAGCTATGGCTGGAGTAGCTGGAACAGCCAGGGTGCACAGAACAATATTGTGAGGTGACTCTGGGCAGTGAGCCTTTGGAGGGTACTCCAAGCCTGTTCTCTGAAACCATTCCGTCTTACTAGGCCTCAAGGCCTGTAATTGAAAGGGCAATCTGAAAGATCTCTAAAATGCTTTCAAGACCTTTCTTCCATTCTCTTGATGATTCTTTCTCTCTGTACTGATTTCCTTACCAAACAGTTGCTGGGCTACACCCTTGGTTTCCTCTCTGGAATGCACTTTTTCACTCTTTATGTGGACAGGCTGAGGGTTTCTCAATTTTTTATACTCTGCTTCCCTTTTAATTATAAATTCTGCCTCTACATTATGGCTTTTCTGCCATAACTCAGAGTAAGCTGTTAGAAGTGTCCACACAGCTTCCTGAATGCTTTCCTGCTTGGAAATTTCCTTCACCAAAAATCCTGGTCCATTAATTTTAAGTTCCACACTCCCTACAACCCTGGGGCATGTATACCATGCAGCCAAGTTTTTTCGCAACTGTATAACAAGAGTTACTTTTGCTTCAGTTTCCAATAAGCTCGTCCTCATTTCCATCTGAGACATCCTCAGAATGGCCTTTACTGTCTGTATTTCTATCAACATTCTGGTCACCACCATTTAAGCAGTCTCTAAGACATTCCTAACTTTCTCTGCTCTTTTTGTCTTCTCAACACTCACCAGAATCTAGGGATTTTCTATCCTCCTCCTCCAATTTCTTCCAGCCTCTGCTCATTACCCAGTTCCAAAGACACTTCCACATTTTTACGTATTTATATGTTTTGGTTTACTCGTTCCATCAAATGGAGTTTATATTAATTTATTTCATAAAGTGTTTATAAGGATTAACCGACCTAATTTCTACAAATTGTATAGTTCAGCATCCCAGAAGATTCACGTTAATAAATATCAGCTTTTCTGCCACTGTTGTTATAGTTACTATTATTACTATTAGGCCACCTGAGACTAAATATTTGCCTTGTGGGAACATGGTAAAAAAGTGTGCCTAAAAATTACATGAAAAGGCAAGCAGATAATACCACTGGATATTTACATTTGGTCTACCTACATGAGTTTTTCTTTCTCAATATCTTATTACAAACATTTCTTGAATGCCGATGATGTTTTTTAAGTTGATGAACACACAAAAACAAAAGCTGGTTCTCATGACAATTTTAAGAATACAAACAAGCAAGTTGACAAGTGTAATACCAATTTGTTAATGCAGTGATAGAAATTAACACAAGATGTTATAAAAACATTAAATAAGGTATCAAAAAATGTCAGAGTTTGGTAAATTTTTTAAAAAAATCCTGAATAAAGTAATAACTAAATTATTTATTAAAAGAAAAAATTACCAGTTTGTGCTTCTGAGTTTTTTTTTTTAAATCCTGAATAAAGTAATAACTAAATTATTTATTAAAAGAAAAAATTACCAGTTTGTGCTTTTGATTAAATAGTATAAATAATATATCCTATCACATACGTTTAACATTTTAGTGCATGTAAGATTAATCACTAAATAAGAAAAAAATCTGTTATAATACATAACTGAGACTTGGTGAATTGTACTGTTCTTCAGCAGGTTAATGTTCTGAAAACAATATTCTTCAGCAGGTTAATGTTCTGAAAACAATAAATATAAACATCCCTAAAAAGTACAAAAATTATATTTTAAAAGGCATTAAATAGATGTAGAAACAGCATGGGCTGAAGCAACTAAATTTATATAGAAGACATCAATTCTGAGGTAATCTTATAATCGGGAACTACTTAACTATACTAAGGATATTTTCCAGTTCTGAATATGGGCTGAGAATAAAATCTGGTCCCACAGAAATCATCTGTTGGAGAAAAGAGTATCTGAGAAAGTGTTATAAACAGGTGTCATGTTCCCCCCTCAAATTCATATGTTGATGAACTAACCCCCGATGTGACTGTATTTGGGGATAAGGCTTTGAGAAAGGTAACCAAAGTTAATGAAATCATAGGGTAGGGTCCTAAACTGTTGGAACTTGTGTCCTTATAAGAAGAGAGGGGGGATGGTGAGTGGCTGGTTAATGGACACAAAAATACAGCGAGATAGGGAAAATAAGCCCTATTGGTGTACAGCTGACCCAGAAATCTACAACCAATAATGATTTACTACATGTAACAAATGACTGGAGCAGACAGGATCAAAGCTGCAAATCACAAAGAAATGATAAAGTTTTACAATGAGATATATCCAAATTACCTTGAATAGATCAGGATATATTGTATACATGTATTGAAATATAACTCTATATCCCATAAATATGCACTATCAATATGTTTCAATAAAAACAAACAAAAAACCCTAAAGTTAAGAAATTAAATAAGAGGAAGATATATCAGAGTGCTCTCTCTGCACACTCAGGAAAGACCATGTAAGGGCACAGAAGGAAGGAGCCTTTTGCAAACTAACTGTGAGGCCTCCCCAGAAACTGACAATGCTGATATCTTAATCATGGACTTCCAGCTTCCAGAACTGTGGGAAAATAAAGTTCTGATGTTTAAGCCACCCAGTCTGTGATATTTTGTTATGGCAGCCCAAGCAGACTAATTCATCATGTGAACAATACATTGGAAACTTCAGAAGACTCTAAGGCAGTATTTGTTTTTCCCAGAAACATTTACTGACATCCTGAACTTTGAAGAAGATTTGGAAATTACTCACCTTCTAAAAGGCAGAGTAAAATTTCTTGCAGTCTTCCAGTGCTTAGAGAAAAACAAAAAATTAGTAGGAGAGACAGCCTCAGCATAAGGTCGTTCTACCAATCAATGTACTCGCCAGATTTTGAAGCTTTGTGACATAGAAAGCTGAAGGGCTAGGGCAGAAAATTTTGAAGTGAAACAGTCAAGCTTATATAGATTTCCATAGCTGAAGAGATCATAATCCACAAAGGTCACAATCAAAATGCCTCCATACCACAACCAAGGAACAGGCTTAAACCAGATTTAGAGTGAGTTTAGTACAAGTGCCAACTTGGTACTTGCTCGTGCAAGTCTTGATTAGATTGAGATGATCAGATTCTGACTCTATTTTCCAAAAAAAAAAAAAAAAATGAGAAAGTTTTCTAGTGAAAGATATTACCATTCAAAACAGATATAATATTGTACACAATAGTTAGCGTATAATTAATTATTACAGGGCATAGGAGAAAATAGGAATATATAACTTATAATGAAGAGAAGAAATAGAAGCATATCACAGTTGATACAGACATTGGACTTAGCATAAAGAGTGTTCAATTAATCTGATTATAAGATAAAGAAGTTGAATTCTACCAGAAAACTGGAATTAAAAAAAAAATTCAGTGGCCACTCTAGAAAGCCAAAACAAGATATCTGAAATCAAAATCTTGACTAATAGTTGTCACAATAGCTTGTACACAATTAAAGAGATTAGTTATCTGTAAGACAAAATACAGATTTTAAAGTGAAGCACTGAAATTAATAAATGATGGGGGATAGGGCTGAGCCTGTGGCACACTTGGGAGAGTGCGGCGCCACAGGTTCGGATCCTATGTAGGGATTAACGGTGCGCTCACTGGCTGAGCGCAGTGCAGCCGGTCACAAAAAAGACAAATAAATAAATAAATAAAATAATTGATGGGGGATAAAAAGAATAAAAGTGTAAAACATATGTGCACATATTGTAAATACATCGGAGGTTTGTATTTGGGGGATATAAATATATATCAAATTGTAAAATTAGAATATGGAAAATAAGAAATACTCAAACACTTGTACATATGATACATATACAAATGATATCTGATGCCCAAGAATATTCCAAAATCTGTGAAAGATGTAAAACTATATTCAAGAAGCCCAGAAATTCTTTTTCCAGCAAGTTGGTAATTTCTGATTCTTTGGATTAGTTACTGGAGCATTACTCTTTCTCTTACACTTTTTTCTTTTTTTTTGGGGGGGGGGGGTTTGTCATGGTACTTTGTTTTTCCATGTTTCTTATTTCCCTGTACTGATTTATGTGTGTCTGGTGGATCAGTCACCTCTTTGAGTTTTGTGGAGTGGCTTTAAAGGGGAAAGACTTTCACCTGCAAATGCATTCTATAATTTAGATTGGCTGGAGTGCAATGGCTTTGTCCAGGAAGAGTGCAGTAGTATAGATTTTTTGTAGTTTCTTCAGCTGTAATTCACTTTTCCTAAGTCTGCAAGTGACTAACCAACCTATGCTTGAGAGGGATGTGGTGGTGGTGGTAATACTTTGCTTGGGGAGGAATCTCTGGGTCAGTTCACAGGCCAGGGAACACTTGCACACAGTTGGTCAGTCACCTTGGGAGGTGGCTTACTGAGGATTTGGTTGCTGAATGGATTCTTAGGCTGGGGGAGTGGGCATATGGCATATCAGGATCTCCTGGACAAGTCTGACAGTGATAAGGTCAGTCCAACCTCATGACCTAAGCAGATACAGGATGGTAACATCTTTAAACCACATGCCCTCCCCTAGGGCAAGTAGCCAACAGCCTTAAGACTCTGCTTATGACTCACAGGAGAAGTGACAATCCCCTTGATCCCAACAGCTTGAAGCCCGGGCTTACAGAGGCTGTGACTTTAATTCTGCAGTTGGGAAAGCCAACCATAGTCCTGCTTAATCAGTGTAGACCCATGTCCCCAGACAAAGATCAGAGAGGCAGATCCTTCTCAGGCAGATCACCCACCACTCTTCCCCATAAACCCCAGCCCTGACAGCTGATGGAGTTGTGTGTGCCTGAGCTCCCAACCTGGAAAAACAGCTCATGGTTTGCTACCCTTACAAATATGCTCTTGAGCCAGTTTAATCAAAGTGTTTTCACTCCCAAAGAAGCAGCCAGATGATTCTGTGCTGAAGAATCCCACCTAGCAGCCTTGCCAAGAGTCCCAAAAGAGGCTGAATGAATGGGCCAGCTCTCTGCACGCCTGCCCAGTGGTCCTACTCACCACCCAGAAGTATCTGGATGGGTCATCTCTCTATAGGCCTGCCTAGTGGCCTTGCCAACAGTCCAAGAAGCAGCTGGACAGCTCCCTTGCTGCAGGTCAGCCTACTGCCTGGCTCCTCCCACAAACCAGGAACCAGCTGGGCAGGCCCCCTTACTGCAGGCCTGCCTAGTGGTCCCATCCACCACCCGAAAAATGGCTAGCCGGGCCCCCTCATGGCAGCCCCAACTAGTGTCCTTGCCTACTTCCTGAGAAGAGATTACAAACAAACAGTTCAAAGAAATCAGATAAACTATTCATGATCTGAATGAGAAATTCGACAAGAGATGGGTATTATTTTTTAAAAATCAAGCAGAAATCTTAGAATTAAAGAATTCATTGAATGACAAAAAATACTTCTGAGAGTCTCAACAACAGACTAGACAGAGCAGAAGAAAGAACTTCTGATCTTAAAGATGACAGTTTTGAAATAACATAGGAATACAAAAAAAAAATCAAAAAAGAATAAAAAAAAGAATGAATGAAGTTTACAAAATCTATGGGATGAACAAAGTTTATAAATCTTAGTGAACAAATATTCAAATTATGGGCATTCCAGAAGAAGAAAAAAATATATTGAAAACCTATTGAATGAAATAATAGCTGAAAACTTTCCTAGTCTTGGGAAAGATATAAACATCCAAATTTAGGAAGTTCAAAGGTCCCCAAATAGATTCACTCCAAATAGACCACCTCTATGACACATTGTAGTCAAACTGTCCAAAGTTAAAGACAAACAGAGAATTATAAAATAGCAAGACAAAAACATCAGTTTCTCATTATGGAATCGCCATGAGACTAACAGTAGACTTCTCATTAGAAACCTTACAGGCCAGGGGAGAAGGAGATTATATATTCAAAGTACTAAAGAAAACAAACAAACAACAACAACAACAAAAAAAACCCTGCCAGCCAAGAATACTATACCCAGCAAAGCTATTCTTCAGAAATGAAGGAGATACAAAGTATTTTCTAGACAAGCAAAAATTAAGGGCATTTATAACCACTAGACTGACATTATAAGAAAATTTTAAGTGAGTTGTCCATTTAGAAGAGAAAGAACAATAACAGCCGTTATGAAAACAACTGAAAATATAAAACTTACTGGTGGAGTAGATATAAAAATTAGAAAGAGAAAGGAACCAAACCTTATCAATATAGAAAACCACCAACCAGTCAGGAAAAACAATAAGAGAGGAAGAAAGGAACAAAGGATACATAAAATGATCAGAAAACAACCAACAAAATGACAGGAGTAGACCTTACCTATCAATAATAACCTTGACTATAAACAGATTCAATGCTCCAATTAAAAGACATAGTTTGGCTGAATGGAAAAATAAAACAAAACAAAACAAAAGAAGACCCATCTATATGCTGCCTGCAAAAAATACACCTTACCTTCAAAGACACACCTAGACTGAAAGTAAAAGGGATGGAAAAAGATATTCCACACAAGTGGAAAACGAAAGCAAGTATGAGTAGCTATGTTTATATCAGATAAAACTGAAGTTAAATCAAAATCTGTACTTCTCTTAGTACAAAATACTAACAAGGGTACACAGTACAAAGAAGGGCGCTACATAATGATAAAGGGATCAATACAGCAAGAGGATATAACAATTATCGATATATATGCACCCAACTCCATAGCATCCAGTTACGTAAAGTAAATATTATCAGATCTAAAAGAAGAGATAGATACCAACGCTATAATAGTTGGGGAGTTTTGCAGCCCACTCTCAGCATTGGACAGATCATCAAGAAATGAAATCAAAAAGAAAACATTGGATTTACATAGCACCATAGACCAGATGGACCTAAAAGATATATACAGAGCATTTCATTTAATGAATGCAGAATACATATTTTCATTAGCACATGGAACATTCTCTAGGACTGACCATATTTTAGGCCACAAAATACAATTTCAGAAAGTTCAAAAATATCAAAATCATATCAAGTATATTTTCTGACCATAATGGAGAAAACTAGATATCAATAACAAGAGGAGCTTGTGAAACTTCATAAATATATGGATCTTAAACAACATGCTTTTGAATATCCAATGTGTCAAAGAAGAGATTAAGAATAAAATCAAAAAATTTTCTTGACACTAATGAAAATAGACACATTACATACCTAAACCTGTGGGCTACAGCCACTGCAGTTTTGACAAAAGTTTATAGCAATAAACAACTACATCCAAAAAAAAAAAAAAAGAAAAGAAAAATTTCAAATAAACAGACTAAAAATGCACAACAAGGATCTAGAAAAGCAAGAAAAAACTAAACACACAATAAGTGGAAGAAAATAAATGATGAAAATCGGGGCAATAATAAATAAAATTGAGACTAAAGGTATAATACAAAAGATTAATCAAACAAAAAAAAATTGTCCCATTGAAAAGATAAACAAAATCAATAAACTATTAGCCAGACAAACCAAGAAAAATAAAGACTCAAATAAATAAAATCAGAAATGCAAATGGAGACATAAAACAGATAGCACCGAAATACAAAGGGTCATCACAAACCATTATGAACAACTATATGCCAATAAATATTAAAACCTAGAAGAAATGGATATATTCCTGAGCACATATGAACTACCACACCTGAAAAAGAGAAAATAGAAAACCTAAATAGACCAACAATAAGTAACAAGATTGAATTAGTCATAAAGTGTCTCCCAACAAAGAAAAGCCCTGTGCCTGATGGCTTTACTGCTGAATTCTACCAAACATTTAAAGAAGAACTAATGCCAATATTTCATAAACTATTTCAAAAAATTGAGTGGACAGAATTCTTCCAAACTCAAACTTCAAGGCCAGCATTAACCTGCTACCAAAATCAGGAAAGGGCACAACAAATAATGAACACACAAGCAAAAATCTTCAATATAAAATCAGGAAACCAAATCCAAGAGCACATCAAAAAATTATCCACCATGATCAAGTGGGATTTATCTCAGGGATGCAAAGATGTTTCAACATATGTAAATCCATAAACATAACACGTATCAACAGAATTTAAGAAAAAATGTGTATATTATCTTGATAGATGCAGAAAATCTTTTAATAAAATTCAACACCCCTTCGTGATAAGGACTCAACAAATTAAGTGTAGAAGGAAAGTATCTTAATACAATAAAGGCTATATATGACAAACCTACAGCTAATATCCCACTGAATGGGGAAAAACTAAAGGCTTTCCCGCTAAGAACTGGAACAAGAAAAGGATGCTCATTCTCACCACTTCTATTCCACATAGCACTAGAAGTCCTAGCCAGAGTAATTAGGCAAGAGAAGGAAAGAAATGCAAATCAAAACCACAATGAGATATCATCTCACCTCAGTTAGAATGGCTATTATCAAAAAGACAGAAAATAACAAATGCTGGTGAGAATGTGGAGAAAGGGGAACTCTTCTACAGTGTTGGTGGGAGTGTAAATTACTACAGATTTTATGTAAACATAAAATATGGAGATTTCTCAAATGACTCCATGTAGAACTACCATAGTATCCAGCAATCTGACTACTGGGTATACATCCAAATTAATGGAAATTAATATGTTGAAGGGATATCTGCACTCCCATGTTTATCACAGCTCTATTCACATTTGCCGTGACATGGAATGAATCAACAGACAAATGGAAAATGTGGTATATATACGCAACGAAATATTACTCAGCCATAAAAAAATAGTGACATTCTGCCATTTGCAGCAACATGGATGAGCTGAAGAAAACTATATTAAAAGAATTGTCAGGTACAGAGAGAAATACCACGTTCTCACACATATGTGAAAGCTAAAAAAGTTCATCTCGTAGAAGTATGGAGTATAATACTGGTTACTAGAGACTGATGGGGGAAAGGGGAGAGGGATGGGGCAAGAATGGGCAGTGGATACAAAAGAGTACAGACAGGAAGAATAGGATATAGTGTTGTATGGTAATATAGGGAGACTGCAGTTAACAGCAAAGTACTGTGTGTCTTTGAATAGCTACTTGAGATGATTTTAGATGTTGCTAGCACAAAGAAATGACAAATATTTGAGGTGATGGATATACTAAGCACCCTGAGA
The DNA here is from genome assembly GCF_000696425.1 of Galeopterus variegatus. Classification (NCBI taxonomy): domain Eukaryota; kingdom Metazoa; phylum Chordata; class Mammalia; order Dermoptera; family Cynocephalidae; genus Galeopterus; species Galeopterus variegatus. Next base: position 242,666 of record NW_007727907.1, read on the forward strand.
GGATCGTTGCACAAATGTACTCAAACATCGTATTGCACTCCATAAATAAATAAAATTATCATGGGTCAATTAAGGAAAATAAATTAAAAAGAGAGGGAAAAAAGAGACATAGAGACTAGAATGGCGGTTACCAGAGGCAGGGAAAGGGAGGGAGGGACGAAGGGGACCAGGGAAAGGTTAGTAGACAGGTACAAAGTTACAAAGTTACAGTTAAATACAAAGAATAAGTTCTGGTGCTCTAGAGTGACAAAAGCTAATAACGTTAGCTAATAGCCAATTCAAGACCGCCAGAAAAGAGGGTCTTGAATGTTATAACCACAAAGAATCAATAAATATTGAGGCTATAGATATGCTGACTATTCTGATTAGTTCATTATGGAATATATGCATGTATTGAAACAAGAAACTGAACCAAATAACCACGAAAAATGAAAAGAAATAATACTTCCTAATTTTTTAAAAAATAAAAAGATAAAAAATGAAAAAAAAAATTATACACCTCCCCTCCCCCCCCAAAAAAAAAACGTTTAGAGGAGGTGCTTGCGCGTACATACACACACACAGAAATTTAGTTAATATAATTTAATTATTTGGGGACAGCCAAACCACACTGGGGACATCACAAACTCTTTCTCTGAAAAACTGGTTGTGAGCAGTACAAACAAGTAAAGGCTATACAGATGGTGAAAGATGTGGATGAAGTGCATTGCAGGCCAAAGAAATGGCATATTCCGAAGTATAAGTGAGTGTGAGTTACTTACATGTACTTTGGTAAAACGGTGGAATGTCTATCAGATTATATTTATCTTGTTAAGAATTAACTCGTGTCACTTTTCAAAATACCTTTTCTTAAACAGTGTCATAAGTTCAGGAAACACAAATGAGTTCAACTTAAAACACCATGTATACCACAACAGGAGATAAAAATGGAGGTATATACAGGGTCCAAATTACTCAGTACCTTTCATAACAAGTGTACAAGTAAGTATTTTATTTAGGATAAGGAGCTTCTGACACAATCTAATCATGAATGTAACATGTAATTTAGAAATAGCTGTATGAATAAATAAATTGTAAGGAAAACATTCTTGCAGCAAAACCATTTGGGAGACTCCTGCTTATATGTATGAATATAAGGGTGACAACTTGGTTAAGATTCAGGTTAAGAACATACTGATGGAGATGAGCACTTCTGTTTCATAAATTTTTAGGAAATAGACTGGATAGACTCCATGACAATATACACTAGTAAGAAGAATTAAGAATAAAACATATTCCAGTTCTGCCCTTTGGAAGCAGACATGACAATCACAGGATTTTAACTTTCAGCAAAATATTTTTCACATGGTGTGAAAGCATGGGGCTTCATCTTTAGATTGCTCCTTGAAAATGATTTCACAATTAATGTCCAAATACTTCTGAGCTCTAAATTTTCCTGAAGAGTTATTTGAATGAAGCAATCACTGAAGAACATGCACTGCATATAATCTCCAATTAACAGATATCGTTAACAAATGAATATTCTTCCTGAATATTGGTAGGCTTTGATGTTCATTCAATAAAAGGGAGACTTTATAATATGTAATTTACATCTAATTAGTGTTCAATCCTTTTTCATCCTGTGGTTTAATTACAGATGTTTAGTTCAGCAAAATGAATATCATTCTTTGTCATTGTTTTTCAGTTAAAATCAATAAGGCTTCTTGATAGCTATAGATTAACCATACAGGTTTATTCTTTTATAATTACTCTAAAGATTAGTGCAGCGAACAGAAGCCATTAGATCTTGACCAAAAACACTGAAAAGGTTTTCTAAAACTTATTATTTTTGTTTATCTGCCCATCATAAATCAAGGTCTATTCAACTTGCATAAATGTTTTTCATTTCTCTTGAGAAATACAAGCTTATTGAATACATATTTTATGGTATTAATGCATATATTTAATAACATTTGAAAAATTTTAAATACATTTGTCTCTAGTTATCCAAGTCTTTATTTACTTGAGAAAACTTGCCAAAATTAAATCTTCACTCTTAAAAATTTTTCTAGGGTTTGATTTGTGTTTATTACTTTAATTAACTGTATAATGTCATGTGAGTCATAACATCAATGTTAATCAATATTAGCATTTTTCTATGATTTCTATTTACACAGTAAAGCAGACTCATGGAATTATGTGAATTGGTCAAATAATTAAATTCATATATTTTACATATTTATCTACAAAGAGAATGATCTTGTAGACATTGTAAAATTAAGCATACATATTCAGATTAAAATTAGTATAACTGATTAGAAATTTCAATTCTGATAAGAGAAATTTCAAAAAGGAATATGGATCAAATGAATTGTTTAGTATTTAAATGAGATATTGGATCTTTTCACATAAAGTAAAGTACAAATTCATATTTCAGAAATAGTAGTATCAAATGGACAATAACCAAAATATCCACTAACCAAATGGCACACAACTAAGAACATACACATGCGCACACACATACAACCTATGCACACTGAAGTACAGCCTTGTTCCTACCTCTTAGCCTAAGCTGCTGTGAGCCAGAACTTCAGGCTTAAAGATTTATTCTGATGATTCAAGTAGCAGTTTAATTCAGTGGACTTTAATCATAAATTGGGGGCTTTCCCTAAACTTTGTAGACAATGCAAGGTGGCTGGTCAATTTGGTTCACTGATAATTCTAGTGTTCATCTTCTACGGCTTGTTTCAGAGTGAGGGCTATCTTTAAACCACATAAATAAACAATAGTAAAGGAGAGCTTTGGGATAATATGAGGAATTGAGCAGTTCTAGCTTATCACTTCATTTGACATCCCTTTTCATTTACATATTATTTAAAAATAAACAATGACATTACTTACAACAGAAAATACACCTGAAAACAATAAAAATCTTTCAGTTTAGTTGCATATTAGCTGCTTAAGAAATCGAACTGAAAATTAATGGTTCTAGCTTATCACTTCATTTGACATCCCTTTTCATTTACATATTATTTAAAAATAAACAATGGCATTACTTACAACAGAAAATACACCTGAAAACAATAAAAATCTTTCAGTTTAGTTGCATATTAGCTGCTTAAGAAATCGAACTGAAAATTAATGGTGAGATGTTGATACATTTATCAGGCATGTGAGAGTAATGCAGCCTGAAAATAGCAGGGACCTTCCTAAGAGATTCATAGAAGCTAAATTACAATTTGGAGCCAGGTATTTGGTTTGTACATATTAGATATAAAATATATTTACAAATATGAAAATTCAAAAGCCAGGTTGTAATATTACCACTTCTGCCACATTTCAGTGACTGAATGAGAAAAAAAAAAAAAAAATTATCTGGAGAGCAGAAGCAAAAAATTCCATTGATAGTGGCTTAATTGAAGATAGATATTTCCCAATATGTAGAAGTCTGTCAATAGGTGGCTAATGATAGAGATTCAATAACTCAACAATATCCTTGAAAATGACTTCAGGTTATATTACCTGTGTTTGGAAATATATGTTAAAATTTAAGGCATCATGTTTGGAAATATATGTTAAAATTTAAGGCATCATATAGATATTTAAGTCGAGAATAAAATGTATTCAGATAAAGTCATCCCAGCATGTTCATTTCTTTTACTCAGAAAGCAAAAGTTTTCCAAGATAACCACCGTCTTTCGAAGACTTGACTTTACATGTAATTGGCTAGAACTAGGTTGCATGGTTACTTCTAGCAGCAAGGAATCAAAAAAAGAAGGAAGTACATCAGACTCTTAATTGGTTTAGACTTAGATCAATCATGATCCACTTTAAAGGTGTGCTCCAATGTTGCCCAAACATACCAAAGTTCTATGGACAAAAAATCAGGAAAAATGGGTAGTCCATTAACATTTTATTTGAGCAGTGATCTATTGCAGGACCAAATTTCAGGCTGGGAATTATATGTGCTAAACATTCATGTAATAAACATCATGTTTTTTAAATGATATACCTTTGGGAAATTCCTTTAAAATGGGAAGAACTGAAAAAAACTAGATAACATATAATAAATTTCCACTATTTCTCTTTCTTTCTTTCTTAAATTTATTTATTTGTTTTATTTATTATGCATATTCACCAGGCACAAAGCTGACCATCACCACGTGTGTCCAAGATGTGATGATCAGATCAATACTATCAGCATGCCCATTACAACAAATTGCCATTATTCCTGATGTCCCCCACCCAACCCCTCCCTGACCTCCCCACCCTCCACCCATTCACCCCCAGCAGCACTAGGTGTGTTCTCTCCCTCTGCAAGTCCAAAGCACCACTGTGGTCTTTCTTTCTTTCCTTCTTTCTCTCTTAGCTCCCACTTATGAGTGAGGACATGTGGCATTTGTCCCTCTGTGCCTGGCTTATATCACTTAACAATATTTTCTCCAAGATCATCCATGTTGCTGCAAATGGCAGAATTTATCTTTTTTATGGCTGAATAGTATTCTATAGTGTAATTTCCACTTTCTCGTAGTGTAAAAATCTGTATGTCATTTCTTACTTTTAATTTAACATATGATAAAATATTCATTTTTTGAAAACTTTCATTACAGTTTAGTGGAGTGAAAGTTTGAATATGAAGTTGTTGTGAGTGTGACTTTTTGAGTAAAGTAGTAAAAGTTGTTTCTATTGATTTTTTAATTAAAATATTTTTAATGACATTAGAAATAGATATCATTAGAATGTTTAGGAGATAAAATATATTTACAAATATGAAAATTCAAAAGCCAGGTTGTAATATTACCACTTCTGCCAGATTTCAGTGACTGAATGAGAAAAAATAAATTATCTGGTGAGCAGAAGCAAAAAATTCCATTGATAGTGGCTTAATTGAAGATAGATATTTCCCAATATGTAGAAGTCTGTCAATAGGTGGCTAATGATAGAAATTCAATAACTCAACAATATCCTTGAAAATTACTTCAGATTATATTACCTGTGCTTGGAAATATATGTTAAAATTTAAGGTATCGTATAGATATTTAAGTCGAGAATAAAATGTATTCAGATAAAGTCATCCCAGCATGTTCATTTCTTTTACTCAGAAAGCAAAAGTTTTCCAAGATAACCACCGTCTTTCGAAGACTTGACTTTGCATGTAATTGGCTAGAACTAGGTTGCATGGTTACTTCTAGCAGCAAGGAATAAAAAAAGAAGTACATCAGACTCTTAATTGGTTTAGACTTAGATCAATCATGATCCACTTTAAAGGTGTGCTCCAATGTTGCCCAAACATACCAAAGTTTTATGGGCAAAAAATCAGGAAAAATGGGAAGCCCATTAACATTTTATTTGAGCAGTGATCTATTGCAGGACCAAATTTCAGGCTGGGAATTATATGTGTTAAACATTCATGTAATAAACATTATGTTTTTTAAATGATATACCTTTGGGAAATTCCTTTAAAATGGGAAGAACTGAAAAAAACTAGATAACATATAATAAATTTCCAGTATTTCTCTTTCTTTCTTTCTTAAATTATTTATTTGTTTTATTTATTATGCATATTCACCAGGCACAAAGCTGACCATCACCACGTGTGTCCAAGATGTGATGATCAGATCAATACTATCAGCATGCCCGTTACAACAAATTGCCATTATTCCTGATGTCCCCCACCCAACCCCTTCCTGACCTCCCACCCTCCACCCATTCACCCCCAGCAGCACTAGGTGTGTTCTCTCCCTCTGCAAGTCCAAAGCACCACTGTGGTCTTTCTTTCTTTAGTTCTTTCTCTCTTAGCTCCCACTTATGAGTGAGGACATGTGGCATTTGTCCCTCTGTGCCTGGCTTATTTCACTTAACAATATTTTCTCCAAGATCATCCATGTTGCTGCAAATGGCAGAATTTATCTTTTTTATGGCTGAATAGTATTCTATAGTGTAATTTCCACTTTCTC
>NW_007727907.1:249258-254966 GCF_000696425.1 Galeopterus variegatus
TAAATATTTAACTGAGGTTAACTTAGTTTCATGCATGCTGGTTTACATCAACCACTTCTAGTTATGAACTGACTCTAATTTTCTGTTTGGTTTACTTTTTTTCTTAAAATTTTTATTTTTGGTACTTCATCAAAAGGTCACCACTGTACTCCATTGAAGTTATTCTGGTTCATTGAACCCTGATTCATTTTTTTTAATTGCTCAATGCCATTCTCTTTTTACTGTAGAAAATGATAATTTAATTAATCTTTCAGATTCCTGTCATGCTATTTTATCTACAGGGCAAGTAGGGTTTTTTGATTTTTTTCAAAACTAGACTTTTCATTTTCTTTTTCTTCTGTTCTCATTAATGTCTCTTTATTTATATTTTGTACTTTTCTATTAAAAATACTAACAATTTTCTTCTATTCTGCATATAGTTTTAAAATGCTAGTGGCCCTTGCAATAACTAGATTTTAGGTCTGGTAGAATTTGTGAATCCTTGGTGTATGAATTTACAAATCACCATTTTATGTTTCCTCCGATTATGGCATTGCACTTTGAATATGAACATAAAGAGCAGAAGTCAACTCACAGAACTTACTTGAGGATTAACTGAAAGTTTTTTAATGATATTCATAAGTGATTGTGAGTTATAACATTCATTTTCCGGTAATTTCTTGCACTCTCAAGCATAACAGTGTAAAATTGTTCAAATAGGATTGGTTTTATATGTGATCCAGTTTTACTCCATTGGAGACATGCTGAATTTAAAATATTAGGTAGTAAAACCAGTACGAAATTCATCTACTTTGATAATACTGAGGCAAGGCTCTACTGGATAGAAGTGGAGAAAAGATGAAATGGCAGAATTTATCTTTTTTATGGCTGAATAGTATTCTATAGTGTAATTTCCACTTTCTCATAGTGTAAAAATCTGTATGTCACTTCTTACTTTTAATTTAACATATGATAAAATACTCATTTTTTGAAAACTTTCATTAGAGTTTAGTGGAGTGAAAGTTTGAATATGAAGTTGTTGTGAGTGTGACTTTTTGAATAAAGTAGTAAAAGTTGTTTCTATTGATTTTTTAATTAAAATATTTTTAATAACATTAGAAATAGATATCATTAGAATGTTTAGGATTAGCATGCCTCAGTTAATATCGCTCTGTGTTTTTACCCATTTATTATCATTTATTTAAATGCAATGATTATATGAATAAAGAATAAATTAACATGAACAGGAATTGGAAATAAAAATGGCCTGCCTATTTTTAAATATACGGCCACATGATGATGACATAATTCCATTTAAGAAACCAAACTATAATGATTAAACTAATGTAATTCTCAAACCATCTAAAACAAGTTGAGCAAATTAATTAATTAATGAGGCAATTTCTGGTATATTTGTGAAAGAACAACACATAAGCAGTTGTTCGTTAGACATAGATATTCCAGGACTTGTAGAACCAGTCATAGTCACTTGGCAAACAAGCTAATAAATATTTAACTGAGGTTAACTTAGTTTCATGCATGCTGGTTTACATCAACCACTTCTCATTAATGTCTCTTTATTTATATTTTGTACTTTTCTATTAAAAATACTAACAATTTTCTTCTATTCTGCATATAGTTTTAAAATGCTAGTGGCCCTTGCAATAACTAGATTTTAGGTCTGGTAGAATTTGTGAATCCTTGGTGTATGAATTTGCAAATCACCATTTTATGTTTCCTACGATTATGGCATTGCACTTTGAATATGAACATAAAGAGCAGAAGTCAACTCACAGAACTTACTTGAGGATTAACTGAAAGTTTTTTAATGATATTCATAAGTGATTGTGAGTTATAACATTCATTTTCCGGTAATTTCTTGCACTCTCAAGCATAACAGTGTAAAATTGTTCAAATAGGATTGGTTTTATATGTGATCCAGTTTTACTCCATTGGAGACATGCTGAATTTAAAATATTAGGTAGTAAAACCAGTACGAAATTCATCTACTTTGATAATACTGAGGCAAGGCTCTACTGGATAGAAGTGGAGAAAAGATGAGATTCATTTACCCAAGTAATATCTATAAGACAAGCTGCAATGGTCCAATTATGGGAAAAAAATTGGTGATATTTTTTCCTGAGTCTACATCCACTTTAAATCAACCAAAGGTATTTGACACCTAAATGAATATACCTTGATTATTGAACTTATGCATGACTTTGGTTAGTACATGAAGGACATTTGATAGATTTTTCTTAAAATATTAGGTAGTAAAACCAGTACGAAATTCATCTACTTTGATAATACTGAGGCAAGGCTCTACTGGATAGAAGTGGAGAAAAGATGAGATTCATTTACCCAAGTAATATCTATAAGACAAGCTGCAATGGTCCAATTATGGGAAAAAATTGGTGATTTTTTTTCCCTGAGTCTACATCCACATTAAATCAACCAAAGGCATTTGATACCTAAATGAATATACTTTGATTATTGAACTTATGCATGACTTTGGATAGTACATGAAAGACATTTGATAGATTTTTCTTTTCTAATAAAAGTGATTGGATTCCAATTTCCTCACAAACAAAATGACAAAAGTTTGGATCTGGCAAGAATATTTGAAGTCATTTAAGTGACTGGTTCATTTTTCAAATGAGGTTAATAAGTTCATAAGATTATTTGACTTTCACACGGTCCCACGAATAAATGGTGACAAAGCTACAATAACCTAGATGCTATTCTTTTCAGAATTTAAAGCTTTCTTTTCAATGTTTTAAATTAAAAGAAAATCTTTAATATAAAATAACTATGAAATGACCTATTTTTATTGCCTTACATATCATAAAGCATGATATTTCAATTACTATTACTGTAACTTACAACATCAACCTCATATCAAATAAAATGGTTTGATGTAAGTACTGAAGAAAATATAATAATTGGTGGTTATTTACAGAAAAAATGTAACTGAAGAATACCAAACTGGCAACTGGTACAAAGCTAAAACTGTGAGTTTAATTCAGTAATTCAACAAAAGTCTTATAAAAAAATGATGAGGCCTAACTTAATCAGTGGTCATAAAAAGGAGATGAATGTGAAAGATTTTAAAAATTTTGAATCGTAACACCTCGCTATATTTTAATATTGCAGGGGATAAGAAAGGAATTGGTAAAGGGCAACAAAAATGATTAAGTTGTACTGAAAAACAATTACATATGTTGAATACGTGTGATTACTTGTGATAAATGATTACACTGAACTGAAAAATGATTACTTGTGTTGAATATACTAATTATCTTCATTTAAGCATCACATATTGCCAACAGGTAATGATATTCAACTCTGTAACCCACAGACATGTCCAATCAACTATATTATAAAAACTAAAAAAGATATTTAGATAAAACAGAAAGCTATACATGGTTCTCAATAAATAAACCAGTATGGGAAATGAATTTTTTAAGGTAACAACATGATGAGTTTACACCTACTGATTTTCAGGTGTTTGTGGCATATCCATATGAAAAGTTCATTGTAGATTTTAATGTTTGGATATCACAACAAACATGTACCCTAGACTTATATGTAAACATTAATGTAATCACTATTTCACAAGAGTGAATATGTAGAGAGTCTACATAGTCATGTGAAGAAAACAAAATAAACATTCCTAAGAAACATAAAATAGATGGAATCTGAAAAAAACAGAGGAAGCTGAGAATTAAGAGACAAAGACAAAAAAACTCAGAAAGCCAAAAGGGTACAAATGTTTTAAGAAGATGAGTGGTCTCCATTTATCAATAGGCAGGAAAAAATAAAGAATAATAGGGAATGATAAATAGCCTCATACTGGCTCTAAAGCTACATCAATCATATATCGCAGTTTGGAGTTATTATTGTCTTCATTTTTTTATAATTACTTATCATCTCTGTCTATAGATATCGGTGTTTTCAAAGTGAGGTTCTGGTTTCCACTCTGATGGCAATTCCTCTGTATTCTGAATACTTGAAGCCAAATACCTTGAATATCAGGCTATGGTTTTGAAGAAATTATACTTTCCTGTTACTACAACATTTCAACGAAGTCAAAAATGAAAACTACAGCTTTGATTTCAGAATTTAATACAATGGCAATTTTATAACTAGATTTATATTAAGTGATTCACATTAGAGGAAATGTTTTCATTTTCAGAAAATGTGTTTAATCATCTGAAATTCTGGACTGCATGAATAATAATACCTAAATATGGTAGCAGAATAATATTGTATTTATAATGAATAATAGTTTTCTTTTAAATAAAAGTCACTATTTTTTTAATAGTATCAGTTGCAAATTGGATAACCTTTCACAAATACAAAATGAAATAAGTACTTCTCCTTATACATAAATAGGTGAGTGTATTAAAACAAAACAAAACCAAAAAAAATATTTTTCTTTGTATGGCATCTGTGGTTTTTCTGAACTCTGTTGATACCTACCAATATATTTCAATAAATTAAGAACTTTTTAAGTTAATGTAGAACAGAATAAATTGATCATAAATTCTAGGTTTTAAAGTTTCATTTTTCATAATATTTTTCAACATTTAGTGCTTTAAATCATAGTATATAGTTATAAAAACTTTAGATATTTGACACCAATATTTCATATGCCCCACCTATCCAAGGTCATAGCAAAATAACCTTTTAATTGGATACAAATAATTTACCAAGAAAAGAAGGAGGTCCCCAGAATCAGTTCTGATTCATCTTAAATTCTTGAAGTTATCAGCTTACAGATTTCCCAATAAAAGTATTTTGAAATATATGATTATAAGTTTAAACCTAATCTGCATTATTCACCGCACGTAACATTGTTCCAAAAATTCAAGATCTTGCCTACAGACAAAAATACTAAGTAATTTATTAATCATATTCAATAAAAATTCTGTGGTAACATTGATAGGTTATTTTTATGTGTCAACTTGACTGGGCCAAAGAGTGCCCAGACATTTGGTTGAATATTATTCTAGGTGTGTCATGAGGGTGTTTCTGGATGAGATTAATGTTATAGTTTGTAGAATAAGTAAAGTAGGTGACCCTATCCAATATAAGAGGACCTCATCCAATTAATTTAAGGCCTAGATAAAACAAGGAGGTTGAGTAAAAGAAAATAAATTCCATCTGCCTGTCTTCGAACTAGGACATTAGTCTTCTCCTGCCTTTGCATGTGGACTGGAGCTTACAACATGAGCTGTCCTGGTTCTCAGCTCTTCAGGCTCAAACTGAAAAAAATAACATTGGGTGTCTTTGGTCTCCAGCTTGGCAACTGTAGATCATGAGAATTCTTATGCTTTATAACCTCTTGAGTCAATTTCTTGTGTGTGTGTGTGTGTATTTAAACAAGTACATAAATATGTATACAAGAAATATACATACTTATATTTATGTATGTATTTTATATATACTCTATTAGTATTTTACATATAGTATTATATTAGTTATATATAATATAATATAATTATATATTATATATATATTAGTTCTATTCCTCTGGAGATTTTAAACTACTACATATTTTGGTACTGAGAGTAGGTCTAGGGAATAATATATATATATCCTCTGGAGATTTTAAACTACTACATATTTTGGTACTGAGAGTAGGTCTAGGGAATAATATTTTTTATTTTTTTTTTGTCTTTTTTGTCTTTTTCCGTGTCTGGCAATGGATCGCAACCCTCAGTGTT
>NW_007727907.1:255645-258025 GCF_000696425.1 Galeopterus variegatus
GCGCACTTATCCAGTGCGCCACCGGGCCGGCCCCTAGGGAATAATAATTTTAAGAATGAGTTTTCTGAATTGGTTTTGTTTTTTTGGGAATTGGCTCTCAAACCCCAATATAGTTAAATATGCTAATGACTATTTCCAGAAGAAAGGAGAGTGTTGATAGTCCATGGTATGATTTAGCAATAGAGATACACAAAGTACCTCCACTGAATAATTCTAATCAACAACTTATAATAAGCAAGGAGTTGGGTAACTGGGTTTATCATACTTTAGAACATTTTTGGAGAATAAACACAATGAGGTTGGCTGACTGTTCCTACAGTCCCTGACCAAAGTGGTGAAAGAAAAGGATAAGCTCAGATATTTGAGGTTCCAGCTTGAGCACTTCATGAATGACTTGAAAGCTTCTATGTGTTCATGAAGCAGACCTTTATTACCTGTAGTTGAAGGCTGAGTCTGCTGAAAATTAAATGCAAATTCTAATCCTGGAACTGGCTGAATTACACTGCAAGTTGAACTCTCCAGACGCATACAGTGTCTTCTGTTAAGGTGAATTAATTGATTGAGAACAAATGTTAGCCTGTAAATTAGAATGGGGACATGTGGGAAGACCCTGATGAAGCTGGAGACATTGAATCCCTAAATTCAATGAGTCTTCTTTGCCAGGAAAAGAGGCTTCCCATCCCCAGGGGTAGTGGCTTCTCTCTCTGCATATGAGGAGATTAACACTGCATTGTCTGAGGCAAATGTAATGGCCTCTATTGAGTCAGTTTCTATGCAACAAAATTCTGATTTTTCTCAAGACCCCCTTTCACCACCCTCTTTGCTTCTAGATCTATAACTAGACTCAAGTCCCAGGAGACCACTAAAAGTGATGTACAAAGTATAACCCATGAGAAGGTGCATGACATTCTAAAATGACTACTTGAGTTTTCTAATTTATACAGACTTAAATTCAGAAAACATGCAAGAAAATGGATGCTAAAGGTGTGGGATAATTGAAGAAAGAACATAAAGTTGAATTAAGTTATATTTATTGATATGGGCCCACTTACCAGAGATTCTTCATTTAATGTTGCAGCTCAAGAAGTTAAAAAGGGCTCTGACAATTTTTATTTGGTTGGTTGACTAAAACATGAACCAGAAGGTAGCACACAGTGAATGAATTACAAATGCTAGATCTTCCTTGGTTTAATGTAGAGAAAGGAATGCAAAAGCTTAGGGAGATTGGAGTGTGAGAGGTGATTTATTATATAAAAATCTATTTGCCCACACTTGGAGAGTCAGGAAGACACAACTTTTACTGCTACTATGAGAAATATACTTATGAGAGCCCTGGAATCCTTGAAGAGTTCTGTGATCTCTCTTTGTAAGTCAGACCTATAGTTGGAACTGTAGTTACTGAATTAGGAAACCTAAATGCAATGGGAATAATTGAATCTCAAGTGGCAGAGATCAAGTGGTAGCACTTAATTACCAAGGGCATTGTGGGCATGGCTACTACAATGGACAGCAGAGTCAAAGCAGCAATCAGAATAGTCTGAATCATGCAGACCCATGGCTAGTTGATCATGTGATTTCTAGAAGTGAAATAGATAGAAAGCCTACTGAGTCCTTACTTGGTCTATATAAGAAGAAAATTTCTAGGTCAAATGAGCAAAAGTCTAACCAAAACCAGAAAATAAGAGAATCACAGACCCTAAATCAATCCCAAACTTGAGACAGTTTACAGAACTTTTAAATGAAGGGGAGACGGGTTCTACTTGAGGAAGAATCCCAGTACACTGCCAAAAATGTACAAGGTTCATTTTTCTCCCAGCCTTTTCCAAACAAACCTACAGTGTTTTACCAGGTTAACTGTGCATTAGGTAAGCATGATAAAGACTATCAACAAATTAGATATAGAACAAAAACATCTCAACGCAATAAAAGCCATGTATGACAAACCCACCAACAACATCATCCTGAAATGGGGAAAAAAATAAGAGCTTTTCCTTTAAGAACAGGAACAAGACAAGGATGCCCATTCTCACCACTCCTATTGGCATAGTATTTGAAGTATTAGCCACATCAATCATGCAAGAGAAAGTAATAAAGGGCATCCAAATTGGAAAATACGAAGTCAAATTGTCACATTTCAAAGACGACATGATCCTATATTTAGAAAAACCCATAACCTTTACCAACAAACTCCTAGAACTGATAAACAAATTTAGTAAAGTTGTAGGATACAAAACCTATACACAAAAAATCAGTAGCATTCTTATTCCCAGCAATGAACAAGCAGAAAAAGAAATCAAGAAAGCAAGCCCACTTACAATACCTACCAAAAGAATAAAATACCTATGGAGTAAATTTAACCAAAGAGGTGGAAGATGTCTAC
>NW_007727907.1:258471-259870 GCF_000696425.1 Galeopterus variegatus
CCTACCAAAAGAATAAAATACCTATGGAGTAAATTTAACCAAAGAGGTGGAAGATGTCTACAATGAGATCCAAAAAATTCTGCTGAAAGAAATTAAAGGGCACACCAAAACTTGGAAAGACATTCTTTGTCCATGGATTGGAAGAATAAACACGGTGAAAATTTCCATAATACTCAAAGCAGTCTACATATTTAATGCAATCCCCAACAAAATACCAATGGCATTCTTCACAGAAATAGAAAAAAAAATTTTAAATTCATATGAAAGAACGAAAGACCATGAATAGCCAAAACAGTCCTAAGCAAAATAAAATAAAATAAAATAAGATAAAACTGGAGGCATTACACTATCTGACTTCAAATTACACTATGAAGTTTTAATAAACAAAACAGCATGGTACTGGCATAAAAACAGACACATGGAACAATGAAACAGAATAGGGAACCCAGAAATTAACCTGCATATTTACAACCAGCTGATCTTTGACAAAGGTGCCAAGAGCGTACCCTGGGGAAAAGACAGCCTCCTCAGTAAGTGGTGCTGTGAAAACAGGATATCCATGTGTAGACAAATGAAACTAGACCTATCTCTTGCCATATAGCAAAATCAATTCAAAATGAATGAAAGACTTAAATATAAGACCTGGAACTATAAAACTACTAAAGGAAAACATAAAGGAAACACTTCAGGAAATAGGACTGGGCAAAGACTTTATATATAAGACCCCAAAAGCACAAGCAACTAAAGAAAAGATAAACAAGTGGGATTATATCAAGGTAAAAACTTCTGGACAGTGAAGGAAACAATCACCAGTGTGAAAAGACAACTTACTGAATGAGATAAAATATTTGCAAACCATACATCTGATAAGAAATTAATTTCCAAATATGCAAGGAACTCAAGCAACTTCACAGTAAAAAAAAATAATAATAATAATAAAAATAATAAAAATAAAAATAAAATAATAATAATAACCCAATTTTTTTTAAAAAATGGGCAAATGAGCTGAATAGACCCCTTTGATATATTTATAGATTTACCAAAATAGATTTATCAAAGGAAGACATACAAGTGGCCAATAGGTGAACTCTTCTATACTGTCAGTGGGACTATAAATTAGAACATTATGGAAAACAGTATGGAGCTTTCTCAGACAACTACAGATAGAACTACCTTACAATCCAGCAATCCACTTCTGGGTATATATCCAAACTAATGGATATCATCATGATGAAGGGACACCTGCACTCACATGTTCACTGCAGCTCCATTTACAATAGCCAAGATATAGTGCCAACCTAAATATCCATCGATGGATGACCGGATAAGGAAAATGTGGTATGTGTGTGTGTGTGTGTGTGTGTATATATATATATATATATATATATATATATATATA
>NW_007727907.1:260158-265653 GCF_000696425.1 Galeopterus variegatus
ACACACACACCATGGAATACTCCCCAGCCATAAAAAAGAATGAAATTCTGCCATTCCCAGCAACATGGATGAGCTTGAAGAAAATTAAGTTAAATAAGCCAGGCACTGAAAGAAAAATATTTCATATCCTCACTCATAACTGGGAGGTAAGAAAGAAAGACTATAATAAAATGTTGAACTGTCAGAAGCTGAGAACAGACCTACAGTTACTAGAGTTGAGAAATGGGGAGGGGGAGAAAGAATAGGGAGTAATGGGGTAAGAGACACAAAAAGTAATTATGATTTGTAATGATGAACATAATAGTAATATTGATTTGATCATCACATACTGTATGCAAACACTGATAGTCAACTCTGTACTACATAAATATGTATAAATAAAAAATAAATAAATAAATAAATAAAATAATAAAATAAACACCAATAAATAAATAAATTTATCTGGAATAAAAATTTAAAAAAGGAAATAATCAGAATTTTCAGGGACTACTGGACAATGGCGAACTGACACTAATTCCAGGAGACCCAAAACATCACTGTGGTCTACTAGTCAGTGTAGGGGCATAAGGAAATCAGGTGATTAATAAAGTTTTAATTCAGGTGTGTCTCACAGTGGGATAAGTGGTCCTTGAACCTATCCTATGGTAATTTTCTGAGTTATGGAAAGTATATTTGTAATAGATATTCTCAGTACCTGGTCGGATTCCCACATTGGTTCTTTCACCAGTGGAGTGAATGCTCTTATTTTGGAAAAGGCCAATGGAATCCACTAGAACTTCTTCTACCTAGGAAAATAGTAATCCAAATACAACAATGCATGCCTGGAGAATTCCAGGGTGGTGATTCCAAGCTCTTCCTTCTAGAAGATATCACATTGGTTCATTATATTGATGGCATTATGCTGATTTGCCCTAATAAGCAAGAAGTAACAACTATACTACAGTTATTGGTAGACATTTTCAGCAGAGAGCAGGGAATAAAGCCCAGAAAATCTCAGAGGACTTCTACGTCTTTGAAATTTCTAGTGACTAGAGGTAGAAGCATGTCAGTATGTTTCTTCTTAGGTGGAGGTTGCATTTGGCCCCTCCTGCCAGCTAGGTGGCAATAAACTGCAGGCTGGGGCATGGGTCTCTAAAGGCTATAGATATTTTGATCAGCCTCCAATACATGATGCTTTTTCTCCTATAGCTAGAATTGACTGTGATTGGACCTCACTCAGTTTATTGAACAATTTCATGAAACAAAAGGCTGAGAAAGAGAGAATCCACTTTCTTCATGTGACTGTTTTCAATCTGCCTTTGGACTCAGTCTTGGACTATAATTTACACCATCAGCTTCCCTGGTTATCAGGCATTCATACTCAGACTGGAACTATGTCTTTGTGTCTCCTGGGTCTCTAGTGGGTTGGCTGTAGATCTTGGGACTTCTCAGTCTCTATAACCACATGAGTTAATTGCACACACACAGACACAGATATGGGTTGCGTTTCTTTGGAGTATGCAGACTAACACAGTAATGGTCCAACACTCTGAAGTGTTATAATGTGACTAATGCAGTAACATTCACTAAGAATATATTGTAACTTAAAATAAGAAAGTTATATTGAGTAGTTATGAACAAATGTTTGGTAAATAATCAGGAGAGTCTCTAATGGTCAGAGTATTATAGATCTCATGAAATTTTAGACTCATGATTGCAAAGGTTTCTCTTTGATTTTAACAAGATTTCATGGTTTATTTATTTTTTATATTTCATTCTTTAAATTTAACCAAGCTAAAATTCAAAGATAAATTTCTTCTCCCCTGAATTTCTCACTTAATACAAGGCATAATATATGATGATAATGCTCTGAATCATAACAGTTTTATTGAAAAATATGTTATGTTCCTCATCAGATTTAGTAATGTCCATCATGCTTTCTCCAAATGGGAAAGTTTAATTTAATGGGTCTCCATATCATTTGTTTCCACTGGCAACTGAATGGCTTATAAAAAACATATCAGAATTTAGAATTATGGAAAAACTGACTTATTCTGTCCACATGTATTAGATACAAAAAAAGTATACACCCATTTTGATCATAAAAATGCAAAGTACTAATTACATTTATATTTAACAGTATTCAGAATCAAATTAAAACTTTTGGATAAAACTCTTGAGTTGTATGGATTTACCTATTAATAAAATATTAAAGCTTAAAGGGTCTTTTGTGTGATGAAGATATTTTATCAAAGTTCATTTACCAAGCTTGAAAATGGCAGAAATAAAATAAGAATTTGAATCATTTTTTTTCATCCACAAAAGATTGATCTGACAGAAATATAAAGAGAATAAAAAGTAGATTAATCACTAAGTTGAAAAGTGAAATATTCAATGAAGAAAGTTCATTTACCAAGCTTGAAAATGGCAGAAATAAAATAAGAATTTGAATCATTTTTTTTTCATCCACAAAAGATTGATCTGACAGAAATATAAAGAGAATAAAAGGTAGATTAATCACTAAGTTGAAAAGTGAAATATTCAATGAACTTTGCTGAGTGTATGTTAATAAACAAATCTAATGAGTTTTAGTGGCTAGATTTTAATTTTAAATTTGCTAATTGTGTCATAGTTCACATACAATAAAATTCACCAATTTTACTATAAAATTTAAAATACTTTGACAAATTCATGCATTTATGTATGCAATACAAAAAAGCATTATAAAAAAACATTAATAGCACTCCAAAAATGTCATTTCTGCCTCTTCATAAGCAATACTCTACTGCCCCCAACCCGTCTACTGGAAACTACCAGTCTGCTTTCCATCATAATTTTGATTTTTGTAAAACGTTTATTGAAATGGAATCATAGTTGATGACATCCT
The DNA here is from genome assembly GCF_000696425.1 of Galeopterus variegatus. Taxonomy (NCBI): domain Eukaryota; kingdom Metazoa; phylum Chordata; class Mammalia; order Dermoptera; family Cynocephalidae; genus Galeopterus; species Galeopterus variegatus. The sequence continues at coordinate 263,025 of NW_007727907.1, forward strand.
TTGTATCTGACTTATTTTACTTATTATGATTTTGAGATCCATTCATAATCTTGCATGTATTAGTAGCCTTTTCCTTTCGGTCACTGATTAGCTTTCAATTGTACAGATATACATTTATTTATCCATTCATTTGTTAGTGGACATTGGGTTATTTCCAGTTTTAGTCCATTATCACAAAAACTTCTACAAACCAATAAAATTTTGTGGGTACACCTTTTTTTTTGAGTTGCACATATAGGAGTATAGTCATAGATTTATACAGTAAGTATGTGTTTAATGTTAGAAACTGTGAAATTATCTTCAAAATGCTTATATAATTTTGCATTTCTGCAAGAAGTGGGTGAGACTTCTAGTTGTTCTTCATCATTGCCAACTATTGGTATTTCAACTTTTAAATTTTAGTAATTCTAATAGATGCATAGTAGTCTTTCATTGTGGTTTTAATTTGCATGTCACTGTGAATTATAATAATAATAATATAATAATAATGCTTACAGAAACACCTGTTTAAATAATTTGTCCATTTTTATGCCAGTATTATAGAGTTGTTTCTTCCCATTAATAATTTAAGTGTTCTTTTTTATTCTGAATGCAAACATTTACTGAATATGCATTGCAAATATTTTCTCCCAGTTTATGGCTTGCCATTATCTTCTTAATTATATACATTGCAAAACAAAATATTTTAATTTTAATGAAGATTAATTTTGTTTGTTTTATATGCTTTTATCTTATTTAATATCATTACTCATCCAATGTCAACAAGATATTCTATGTATTCCTGTAAAGATTTTTTAATTTGAACTCTTATATTTAGTTCTTTGGTAAGTCAATTTTTATATTTAGAGTGGTGTAAGAATGAGGTTCATTTTTTGAATATGGATACTGAGTTGCTCCAGTAACATTGTAAAAATAAATTCCTTCTGCCTGGTCAGATATTAATTGACCATATATGGTGAATCTAGACCTGAAGTTTCTGTTTTATTGTTTTATATGTCTCTATTTCCACCAATGTCAAACTAGCTTGATTACTGTGACTTTCAGTATGACTTAAAACAGGATAATGTAATTATCTACAATTGACCTTCTTTTTTCAAAGTTATTTTGGTTATTCTAGCTAGGTCTTTTGCATTTCCAAATAACTTTAAAATTCAGTCTATCAGTATCTACAAAGAAGACCCCTGGTATTTTGTTTGGATCAGATTTAATCTGTAGATTTTTTGGAGAAAATTGTCATTATAACAATGTTGTCTTCTAATCAATAAAGATGGTATATATCTTAATTTTTGTCTTCTTCAATTTCTCTCACCAAAAACATTTTTTAGTGAACAGTTTTTGCACAGTTTTGTTAAAGAGTTTATATTTTTAAGGCTTTTGTTTTTCCCCCCCCTTTTTTTTTTTTTTTTGATGTATTTGAGCAGGTTTCATCCAATTTTATGGATCTCTTTGAATAACCAGTTTTTATTTGCATGATTTTCTCTACTGACTGTCCATTTACCATTTCACTGATATGATGTTTTTATCTTTATTTCTTCTATTATTCATATTCTGATTTTCCTTTGATCCTAATTTTCTTTTTAAATTAGAACACTGATTTTAGAAATTTATTATTTTAATGGTATAAATGGACCTTTAAGCACTGATTTAGCTGCATTCTTCACATTTTGAATGTCTTCTTTTAAATTAAGATCAAATATTTTTATTTTCCTTTGTGACTTTTTTAAAGCAGAATGTTTTATCTCCAAACAGGTGAGGACTTCTCAGATATCTCCAGTTAAATTCCATGGTAATGAAAAAACACACTTTGCATAATTTCATTCTCCTTTAATATTTTGGGGTTTGTCTTTTGTACTGAATATGATATATTTTGGTGAATATGAATATTTCATAAGCACTTGAAAAGAATGTGTATATTTCTTTGCATCCCTTTGAGTTTTATCAGTTTTTATGATATGTGTTTTTATCTCTACGTGTGTATATACTTAGGATTGTTCTGTCCTCTTTATGAAACCACTGGAAATGAAAATTATAATACCTGAAAAAATGCTGGATGGGCTCAAATGAAGAATAGAAATAAATAGAAATAATAATATGTCAATATTAAAATTAATATAGTAGAAGAACAGACAATAAAAAATTAACATTATGATGACTTGTGGGACAATACCAAAAGTTGTAACTTTAATTAGGGGCCTATATAAGAGGTGAAAGAGAGAGGCATAGGAAAAAAAACATTCAAAAAATTAAAGCTAAAAATTTTCCCCTTTTGGTGAAACATGTAAGTTTATACATTCAAGAAGTTCAGCAAAACAAAACAGGATAAATATTTAAAAATAAACCAAAACAAACAAACAAAAAACTGACCTAATTACAAAATAATCAAAGTTATGAACACCATAGATGAATAAAATATTTGGCAATTGGACAGAGCAAATCAACACATTGCTAAAAGGAAGACTATTTTTTTGACTTATTGTAATTTTTTAATCAAAAACATGGAGGCCAGAAAAGGGTGAAGCAACATCTACAAAGTGTTAAAAGAAAATTATCTTTAAAGTGTTAAAAGAAACAAAAAGGGCCTCAATTTTTCTACAGTTAGTGAAAATATTCTGGAAGAATAAAAATAAAC
>NW_007727907.1:267138-271874 GCF_000696425.1 Galeopterus variegatus
TTTTTTTGTTTATTCCTCTTCAAGAAGAAAGCATAGAAGAAAATCTGAATAACTTTAGGATAAGGAAGGTGCCTTAAATATACACAAAAAATAAAATCTATAAAAACATCAGTTAATTGGACAACAGCAAATTTTTTAAAATCTTTGATTTTTAAAAGGCAGCTTTATATCTTTTATTTATATGAAAATAAAAATTCAAGCGACACACTAGGATAAAATACATGCAGCACATGTGTCTTTAAAGGAAATTATAGCTAAAATATATAACAACTTTTATAATTCAATAATGAGACAAAAAAATTTAAATTTGCCAAAACTCTGAACTGATAATTTACAAAGACAGTTATACAGATAGAAAATGAGCACATGAGAATATGATTAACATTATTAATATTTGAGAAAATGCAAATTAAAACCACAGTGAAATGCCACTACTCATTGAATAGAATGGTTAAATTATAAAGAGACTGGCCAAAGTACTGCCATAGATGCAAAGCAACTGCTAGTGGATGCATATAATGATACAACCTTTTTGGAAAACCGATGGACAGCTTTTTCAAAAAAAATCAAACATATATCCGTCATATGACCCAAACATTACAGTACTGTGCAGCTACCAAAAGGAAATGAAAGTATTTGTGCATGATTTGCATATGAATTTCATAGCAGATTTATTTTTACTTGCCATAATCTGGGAAAAAAGTGCTCATCAGAGGTAAAGGCTAATAAATTATATACCGTTCTATGTACTGGAATACTATATACTCTTAAATGGTGGTATTAAATATATGTGTCAGCAGGGTCAAAGAGTGTTTGGAGTTGAGTTACTAGAAGAAATGAAAAGGAAAGCTAAGAGTTAGTGGCCACAAAGACAGATGCTTGAAATGAATTATTTGAGTGTTACATTTACTGGCGATGGTAACGTCTAAATTAGGACCATAGGAGTGAATTACTAGGTAGGGTGGGGGAAGCAATATTTGAAGAAGGAGATCAAGAAACTGAGTGACAAGACTTTGGAAACATAATCTTAATCATAATTTATATCAAATTTAAAATTTGTTGTAAAGAATTACAGTATTCCAAGAGCTAATAACTTGAAAGGAATAGTCAACTCTGCAATGACAGATTTTTGCAATAAGTTGGTACATCAGTGGACAGTCTAATATCATGAGATTCAAACTTTACTGATTTTAGGAAGAAGAAAGAAAAAAATTGCAAACTAAAGGGTAGATGGCAAGCAACCTTCTCAAATTTTAGTAGTGGGAGAAGAAATTTTTCCTGAGAAAGCCATAAAGAAAACTGTGTTCTAAAGAAAGAAGACAGAAGACAATTAAATGTAGAGTGTCCGCAGATAATTCTGAAAAGAGATTAAGGATATAGGAGATTTGATTGATGATTGACTTTGAAGAACAGTTACAAAGTTCTGCTCAGATTTAAGGAACAATGTCCCTTAAGTAAGGGACATTGAAAAGGAGCAGTTTCTATAATCCCAATGAAAATAATTGCTGTTGGAGAATTCTACCCAACAGGATGTACGATCTTCAGTAGAGGAATTAGGCTAGGTCAAACATCATCCCTGTAGGTTATAGCCTCTTACTTTTCGCCCACTCTTGAGTTTTAGGTGGTGGCTCCCAATGACAAAATCCAGAGTGAAGGATCCAGCTCATGCTCTATATAGAGGTTAGCCTTCTGAGTCAGAAAACAGAATACAGAAAGATGGAGAGTGAATTTGGAGAAAATGACCTTCTAACACACAAACTTTCTATCTTCCTCAATAATATGTGTAGTGTCCTTCAGTTCCCCTGCTTTCTTTTTTGTTCTTACTGAAAAACCACCAAGTATCTTGATCTTTCTGAGACCCAGCGAGCTTCAGTTTTCTCCCAGCAGGCTTGAAGTAAACCCAGAAACTTGAATATTCCCAGGTATCTAGGTGGTTACTTTAAAAACTGAAAGAAACCAGCTCTGGCTCTGAGCCAAATTCCTTAAATCATCACATAAATTCTGTATACCTAACCCCTCACCATAGACTTACCTAGGTAGAATAGGTGACCCAAAGAAGAGATGGCCTGAGTACTGCCTGAGGCAGATGTCAAATACTAGATGCAATGGAAGTCAGTAAGAAGAATGCTGCTAAAATCTGTACTGGATTTCTAAAAGTGAAGTGTGGACTTGACCGAAAGTATAGAACTGGAAGTCGCAGACACAGGGAGAATTTGTACCCATCGGTAATCTCTTCACAAGGAACCTCACCAGGTTTTCACAGGAAAGATAAGGAGTTGAGTAGGAGTCCTGAGAAAGTCGCTCTCATGGTGTCATCATGGGGAAACAGATCAGCAGCTGTACAAGGAAAGGCACAAAGCCCCAACTGGACTCTTCTCTCTTATGTTTCCTATAGAACAAAATCCGTAAGCAATTTGGGGAAGGGCAATAAACTTCTTGCCCAGAGGATACAAGTAAAGACCCGGTGGACTGTGGCAAAGTCCTGTGCCCCAGAGCATTAAAGTTCTCCTACAGGGAGAAAGATCAATGGTTGATATCCAGGCACACAGCTCCTACAAGAGACTGAGTGTGAAACAGACCAGAGAATACATCCTCCGCTTCCACTCCATACCACCTCCAGGCTAACAAGTGTAAAGTAACTTGTAACAGCGATCTATTGTTGAGGAAGTTAGAGAAGAAAGAAATTATTTCTGAGGAGGAATTGCACAGAGAAGACCTAAAGCTGAGAACAGAGCAAACAGACTGGCAAGCCAGCCCCTATACACGTGTATTAGTCTGTTTCTGTTGCTTATAACAGAATACTTGAAACTGGGTAATTTTAAAAGAAATAAAATTTATTTCTTACAGTTTGGGAGGCTGAGAAGTCCAAAGTCCAGGGGATACATCTGGTGAGGGATTTCTTCTTGCTGCAGAGTCCTGAGGAGATGCAGGGTATTACACGGCAAGAATGGGCTGAGCAAGAGAGAGGGCTAACCTGCTGACTGGCTCTCCTTTTAAAGTCTTCAGAACCACATCATTCACTCCATGAATGGATCGACACAATATAATCACCCCTGAAAGGCCCCACCTTTCAATTACCATAATAAAATGTACCCACCCTCTTAACACTGTTATAACAGACATCAAGTTTCCAATACAAGAAATTTGGGGGACACATTTGACCCATATTAACACCTGACTAGAGAACTCTAGAAATATTTAAAGTCTCCGGTGCTCTGTCATGAAAATCAAGCATTCTGTAGATAACTGTAAATTACTTTTTGAGAGTTATTGGGGAAGCAATGAAAGGAACTTGGCTTTATAGGATAATAAATGATCGGATAATAAGATGACACTCAGGAATCAGTAACTAGTTAAAAATAATCTTTTATATTCAACAAAAATTCAAGGTAATATATGCACATTCAAAATACACCATGCATATATTGTATGTGTCTGCATTCCAGCACTGTGAAAGAGAGTAATTATGCCGTGCAAAATCGTTGAGAATGTATGTATGGCATTCCCAATATTAATTTCTTCTCTTTCCTCCCCTCTCACAAGTAACATAATCAATACTGGTATGATGGGTAGCCAGCTACCTCATGAATAAAAGCAAGTAACTAAAAAATAGTAGTTGTTAAATAAATATATTAATAAATATGCTATGTAAAGTATTAGTAGCTGAAAATATCATCTAAATGAGGTCTGGTCTCCTTATTGCTAAAATAAAGAATTTAGTATGGTGAAACTAGAAATACCCTTAGGAATCCAAATATTTCTTAACCTGTTTTCAGTGGATTTTATCCCACTTGATATTCTACAAATGTACAGTTTATATTTAATAATAAAATAAGTTTTGGAATTTCTACATATAATATCCTATTCAATGTTACAGAATACACAATAACATGTCAAGGACTTTTTTTAAGACTTGATGTAAACAAGTGAAGTGAAACATTTTTAAATATGTTTATCAACATTCTAATTTATAACATTTCTGAAGAACACATTTTGGAAAACACTTCTTTAGCTCAAATGATTTAATTTATAGATAAGGGCATCGGGATTACAAAGGTTAAGTTTACTGAACTCCCAAAACTTCACAGAACCTGTTAACAAAGAAGTTTTAAGAAAGAATCTCACGCAGTGTCTCAGAAAGGGCAAGTTATAAGTGTTTTATTTATAGGGATTTGTGGTTTGAGGTCAAGTGGTTTACAATTGGGCCTTTCAAGGAAAAAAAAACAAAAAAAAAAAAAACGATTGACACTATGCAAAATTTGTGATTTAACAGTTTAGGATTAGAAAACAGTGGATCTTGATGTTAACTGAGAAGTAAATTTTTGTTTTATATACAAGCTGCCTGCTCCCATGACCAGATTATTGCTTTTATTAAATTTATTCTAGGGATTTCCTCAAACCCACATTAAAAATAATTAGTATTTTATAGTCCTAATTCCCTGTGGCACAATTTTCCTGGAACAAACAACTAAGTAATGTTGACACAAGGTTCTATAGTCATATCTGAGTCATGAAGAAAGGCATGGTTTTGATTCTCACTTCTTCATTATAACCCTTCATTATTTAGTCTGAGTTGGAAGATAGATAATTATAAACTGGGCAAGTAATCTTTCCAGATCTACAACACTCTTTGAATAGTTATGATTGTAGGGCAGCAGCTTTTTGAATCAATACATACATCAGGTTTATCTGATCTTTTAGATGAATGATTATTCATTGAATCATTTGATAGGATG
>NW_007727907.1:272558-275217 GCF_000696425.1 Galeopterus variegatus
TTCTCCAATTTGGAGAGCTCACAGAACCCGATATGGAAGTATTAGCTAAATTGCCTAATTTTGTGACTTTGTCATTTGTTTCCTGACTCTTGTCAATAATATTAAATATCTGAGAGGCTTTAGTAGAAGTTTGAGTGCAACATTCTTCTAAAATACTACATGTATCTTCTGAAAACACTCTTTCATGTTTATGTCTACTCTTCCTCATTTTTTGGTGAGAAGTTATAATATCTCAATAACGTGTTCTAGTCTCTGTATATTAGTCCATTTCTGTTGCTTATAACAAAATATCTGAAACTGGATAATTTGGTTAGAAAATGAAATTTATTAATTATAGTCTCTGAGGCTGGGAAGTCCAAAGTCCAGGGAAGACATCTAGTGACGTGACCCTACAGCAGTGCAGGGTGTACATGGTAAGAATGGTGGAGCAGAGAGAGAGAGACTCTCACATGTTCTCCTTTTAAAGCCCTCCGAAACACACCCCTGACCCCCATTATTAATCCATTCATTAGGGCATGGTCCTCAGAATCTAATCACCTCTTCAAGACTTCACCTTTCAATTACCAAAATAGGATTTCCCACCCTCTTTACACTGTCACAGTGGGGACTAAATTTTGAGGGTACATAAATCCACAGCAACATGTAAATATCTGAACTGTTGCATGTAAAATTTCTTCCATTTTTCATGTCTTTTTTATAGGATAATATGAAGAGATTTGGGTACATAAGAGAGTCACCCAAAATTCCTCTTAAGTCGTTGAGGTTTTGGATCTTAATAACAACTCTTTTTTTTTTTTTTTTTAGTTTGAAAAAAATATTGAGTCAAAATGAANTTTTTTTTTTTTTTTTTTTTTTTTTTAGTTTGATAAAAATATTGAGTCAAAATGAACCATGAGTGAAATTAGCAGCTATTCTTGGGACAGGCAGCACTTTCCAATGATACAGATACATATCTAATCTACTTTTAGCAGCCAATAGGCTTTTGTGCCATAAATCTAATATGAGATATTGTGGAGCAAACCAATGAAAATTTCCAGGTAAAATTTTCCTACTAGGTTAGATAAATTTTATTTTATAATTTTTGTATTATTTTGAGATAGTTAGGAGCCTAGTTAGACAGAATATAAAGAGGAAATATGAAGAATTAGATTTGAAAAAATTAATCAAAAAGCTTACATGCATAGTAAGACTTCTATTATTTTTGTGAAATATATACCATCTTTTTCTGTTTCCTTCTTGAATCTAAACTATACACAAATTTGGGTACAGTGGCTACCTGTCACAAATGGTCCCTGGGTGTTGTTTTATTGTTGTTCCTTTCATAGATATGATGTGAAAATGTTTTCAGCTTTTTGGTTTTCTCGCTTTTCTTTCTTTTCTTTCTTTTTTTTTTTTTTCTGTATGACATCTTTTTTTTTTTTTTTTTCCTTTTTGTCTTCTTTCGTGTCTGGCAACGGATCGCAACCCTCAGTGTCGTGCCCATACCGGACTGGGACCGGCAACGGGATCGCAACCCTCGGCGTCGCGTCCGCACCTCGCTCAGCCAGCGAGCGGGAACCGGTCTTCATGTGGGATCCGAACCGTCGGCGGGAGCACTGCCTCACTCCCAAGCGGCGCACTGTAGCAGTGCGCCACCGGGCCGGCCCAAGCTGTATGACATCTTAAATAATCAATTAGTAGTTGAGTCCAATTACTTATGGAACCACTTTTTTCTTTTACAATTTATTTGTTCTAAAGAGAGTTGCTTGGCACTCAAAAAGCTGTGTTCAAACTGATCCTCTTTGATTTAATGTATAGTCAGCTCAATGAAAATAAAATTAAGCAGGGGTTGCACTTCTATATGAAGGAGAGAGTAAATACACAGAAGATAATTTTAATGATAGAGACCTTGTAAATATCATGGTTAAGAAAAAAAAAAGTGCTATCAATCTAGAACCTTACTCCAGCAAAGTGTAAATAAGATAACTAGAAAAAAACAGCAGCATACTAATTAATGCATGAAATTTGTGCCTACAATTAGCTGCCCATGTCATGAATTTTTTTTTTTTTTAATTTAAAATTCCTGGGTGAAGACTTGTCTGTTTCTACACCAGTTTCCTATTCATTGCCACTCAGCTCCAAATTAATCTTTCCTACTATGCAAAGTGGGATTAATTTAAAATTCCTGGGTGAAGACTTGTCTGTTTCTATACCAGTTTCCTATTCATTGCCACTCAGCTCCAAATTAATCTTTCCTACTATGCAAAGTGGGATCTGGGTCCTTCAAATATTTTTCCTTTGCCAGTTAGCATGATGTTAAGCCTTGTCAGTAGAGGTTACTAGAGAGACATAGTACGAGGAAAGGTTTTCTCTCCTCTCTCCAGCATACTCACTTGGCTGGCTCCTGAAGCACACACAGCTTCTGCACCACCTGACACTTGCAGAGTGGGTGTCTTCTACAGCATTCAGTACCTGCAGTGCATGATGAACAGCAGTACCCACAGAACTGCTCCCCCTGGAACCTCCTGCTCTTCCCAATAGTTCCACAGCAGAGTACATCTATCTTTCTTTAGCACCTTAAGGATTTACAGCAAGCTCCAAGGGGCAAATTTTCAGAAGTTCCACCAGCAAACACCACAACTTCTCTGTGGTTCTGTGAGCCACTACCTCTCTGTCTTCA
>NW_007727907.1:275307-275932 GCF_000696425.1 Galeopterus variegatus
TTCCACCAGCAAACACCACAACTTCTCTGTGGTTCTGTGAGCCACTACCTCTCTGTCTTCAGCAATTTCCAAATCTGAGCTTTGTTCTATATTCTTTGTAGTTATTTTTATTTTATTAGCCAACCCCACATTACTCCAATTCCCTGTTGTAGTTAATAATTCTTTATATGGACCTTTCCCTGTTTAAATTACTATGTATTTTCTTTCTCCTAACTAAGGTGTGACTAATAGACCATCTGAAGCCATCTATTTCTGGAGGATTATTAAGACCCTTAGTTTTATATTTCCTGATATAATTGCAGTCCATGTTTTATATCTTTTCAGCTAGGACACATTTAGCCATGGATCAACACTTTGAAGATTAACTGCTGCTTTAATGTTCAAAAATATTTAATAGGGTCTTTTAAAACATGGCACTAAGGTATTTCCCTTTCTGGTATATTAGGGCATTTAGAGTCTTTTGAAAGAATGGGGAAAAAAGGAAGTTTGTAACTGTTGATGATAAATCTGGATATACTGCATGTATTTAATACATTATTTGTGACATTTCACTAAGGTTAGAGTCTAAAATCAAGAGTGAAATACCCAACCTCATAGCATCAAACTTGCTAGTGACATTCATGAG
>NW_007727907.1:277650-278804 GCF_000696425.1 Galeopterus variegatus
TAACAAAGATTGATAGCCTGAAATACCACCATGTTTAACAGAGATTTTAAAATCAAGATTGGAGATGGCTTTCCTAGTTTAGTTGCTGCTGCCACTGCTCTTAGGAAAATATTAGGCAGATTTATGCCACTGGTTTTGTAGAATACCATTAATAAGAAAATGGTCTTTAATCATTCCCATGAGATTGGTTCCAAGCCCAAAGATCTTGCCTAGATCGCCTATGTACAAACAGGTATATGAGTTTATGATAATCAAGAAAGGGCAAAGTAGAAAGCCATTAAAGATGGTATTTAAATCACAAAGTTTCTGTTTTTGTTTAGAATCACAGAGAAGTTTTAGTTATAAGGTTAATAAAAGTTGGGATTCCACTGCTTACAATGCACAGTGATACCCAGAAAGAAAACTATCTTTTGCCTCTTAGTAAAATATTTTTTGGTTTGTTTTTATACTGCTTNTCACAAATGTACTAGAAATTATCTTCAGGCAGTTTTTTTTCCAGTAATTTTTTGGAGATTCCAGAGCTGATAAGTGATATTCTACAACAGCTTCTTTTCACTTCAATTTTTTGACTTAGAGTATTACAGGCGCCATGATCTTAGATCTTTGGCATAATGCTCAGCTAAGACATTTCCTATGTCTTCCATATTATCTTTTTCTATGAAATTTTATCATTAAATCCCTTAAATTGTACAGTATTTCCAATTGATAAAAACCTTGTTTCCACATTGACCACTCCAAAAGTATACCTGATAGCAGGCAGAGATTAAATCTCTTACCTTTCACAAATTAAGCAATATCTGGTCACTGCAATACATTCTGATATATGAGGTGATTTCACCTTTAGTCACAAATCACATTTTAAGAGTAAACTGATAGCTCTTATGGTATATTCTACCTGCTATTTACTTATTTCAGTTTAAAGTTAGGAACCACCAACAAACAAGATGAAATTATGTTTTTTAAAGGGGAATAGATTTCTAACAAACCTTTGTAGTAGCATTTAATTCACAACAGATGATTAACAGTCAATGATTTCCCCATTTTTGGGTAATGGAATGAGAGTAGGATGTAATTTATAGCAATGAATATAAATGTTTGAGGTGAAAAATTGGTAAATATAATAGGAGGTAAGCCAGTTTTCTAGTAAATGTTTT
>NW_007727907.1:279789-352973 GCF_000696425.1 Galeopterus variegatus
GGAGAGAGGGAGGAGGGAGGGAGGTGTCGGTGATGGGCCATAATAATCATATACAGTGTATATTGACAAAATAAAAATTTAACGGAAAAAAAAAACTGCATGCATTTTGCAATAAAAATCTTTTAAAATTAAAAAAAAAAAGATGATAAACATCCATCACCTCCAACCCTTTCCTCAAATCTCTTTTATGATCCATCTTTTCATCCCCTCTACACTCTAAACCAAGTTCCAAGACAATTATTGATCTCTTTTTTGTCAATATAGATTGATATCAATTTTACAGACTTTTATATACAGGGAATAATATAATAGACCCTCTGTTTTATTTGATTTGCTTTTACAGACTCTTTCACTTTACATAATCATATTGAGATTACTCCTTGATGTTGTGTGTTAATAATAGTTTATTTATTTTTATTGCTAAGTGGTATTCTGTTTAGTCCATTATTTTTGAAATGTACCATTTGTTAGTTCATTACCTTGATAGAAAATGAGTACCTTATTTTAAAATGCCCAAATTCACAATTTTTAACAACATTGCTAGAGAAGGAAAAAAAAAAATTAAAGTAGCCAACTTGCAATCTTCTTGAAGCAGTAGAATCTACTGGAGTTTTTCAGGGCATGATTATCTCTTGGAGGCTGATTTATGATTTTTATAGTTAGTTCTTTGTGCCCACTACATTGCACAGTTTGGGACTTTTCATGATTACAAATATATATATTTTTTGAATTTATTAAGACTATTCATGAGATACAATGCTAATTGTTACCCCTCCTGCCCATGATGTGAGGGCCAGATTCATACTGCGGGAATACCCATTATCAGAAATTACTTTTGTACCCTTTGTCCCCACCCAATTATCCCCCAACCTCCTCCCCCTCCCCCTCTTCACCCCACTCCAATTTGTAGCCCTAGGAATGTTCCCTCCATCTGTAAGACCACGGCACTACTGTGGTCTTTCTTTCCTTCCTTCTTTCTCTCTTAGCTCCCACATATGAATGAGAACATGTGGTATTTATCCCTCCGTGCTTTGCTTATTTCAATCAACATAAGTTTCTCCAGATTCATACATGTTGTTGCAAATGGGAGTATTTCATTCTTTTTTATGGCAGAGTAGTATTCCATAGTGTGTATGAACCACAGTTTCCTTATCCAATCACCCATCAGTGGACATTTAGGTTGGTTCCATATCTTGGCTGTTGTAAACAGAGTTGCGATGAATATGGGAGTGCAGTTATCTCTTAAACATAAAGATTTCCATTCCTCTGGATATATACCCAGAAGAGGGATTGCTGGATCATGCTGTTTCAACTACATAACAATTTTCAAGCTGCATATCATTTTTACAGAAGCCTGTGAGTATGGCTGCCTTCCTGGGAATTATTCTATTACAATTTTCTTATAAATAGTCAGTGAGGAATGTGAGTATATTAAATTATGTGAATATACTAAATTAAGTTATCAGCATACTGTGAGTCATAAAGAAGGTGTAGTTTTCATAGTCATAAACTTTTTGTTTCCTTTCATATTACTAATAATACAAATTAATGCTTCAAAATGAATCAAAACTAGAAAAATAATCTAACATAATAATTTTTATGTAAATATCTTAATTATCAAGACAACTATATAAACTCAAAGAGAAAATTTCAATTTACAAATATTTTTTTAATAAAATAAATCATTATTAGGTTGCCACTTTTAAAAATAAATTGTGTTTTGTATATTTGAGGTTTGCAGCATGAAGTTATGGAATATATATAGATACAAAAGGGTTACTACATTGAAGCAAATTAACATATCTATTATCTCACATAGTTACTTTTTTGTGGTGACAATAGCAGCTAAAATCTACTTATTTAACAAAATCCCAAATATAATACATTTTTTATTAACTATAGTACTCAGGGTACATTAGGTCTCTAGACTTGTTCATATTACATATCTGCTATTTTGTATGCTTTGACCTTATGTTCTCTCATTTCCTCTCCCCATCCACCACTCCCGGTAACCAAAGTTTTATTCTCTATGTCCATGTATTTGACTATTTCTACATATTCCAGGTATAAATAAGATCATGCAATATTTTCTTACTCTGTCTGGCTTATTTTACTTAACATAGTGTTTTCTGGATTGCTTAACGGTGTGGCAAATGGAAAAATTTTCTTTTTTAAGGCTGAAACACATTCCACTGTGTGTGTATATATATACACACCACATTTCCTTTATCCATTCCTCTGTCCATGGAACTTAGGTTGTTTCTATATCTTGGCTAATGTGAATAATGCTACCATAAACATGGTGAATGGATTGTAATCTATTGGAAGTGTTCACAGTCTTAGATAAATTCTATACAAAATAACCCATTTTACTCTCACAAAATTATAACTTTTCTTCGGAAGCTGTGTCTTTCTAAGCTAAACAAGTAAATAGATTGATTAAATCAGTCTTAATGCAAATATTGCTCTTGAATATAAATGCAAAAGTTGTCATAAACTATAGAAAAACTGAACTTCTTGTTTATAAAATTAAATGAATTTAAAAGTTGTCACTCCTGTATTTATGATAAGAAAAAAATGAACAAACTAAAATTCAACAACTGTTCTTAAATACATCAAAGAACTGAGGTCTTGAGGCAAACTACTGTCTTGAAAACTAGAGAGACAGGCAGATAGAGAGAATCGCAGCTTATTAGGAAGAGAAGCTACAGAAATCAGGAATGAATAGGAACACTTACTTGAAAAATTTCTGGAGTCTGAGTGTGGGCTAGCTCGAGTTAAAAACTACTGAGGTCCCTGTTTTAGTGGGGGCAGAGAAGACATACTTTGGTGACTTTTGCTTCTGTTTTAGTCTATTTCTGTTGCTTATAAAAGAATTCCTGAAACTGGGTAAGTTATACAGAAATAAAATTTATTTCTCGCCGTTTCAGAAGCTTGGAAATCTTAAGTCTAGGTAACACATCTGGTGAGGGACTTGTTTGTGGGTGGTGACTATTCACAGCAACTCAGGGTGTCACATGGTGAACGGCTTGAGCAAGAGAGACTAACCTCACTTGCTCTCCTTTTAGAGCCATTGGAACCATGACCATTGAATGTATTAATCCATTCACCAGGGCAGGCACAGTCCTCACAATTTAATCACCTCCCAAAGTCTCCACCTTGCAATTTCCATACTACAATGAAGTTCAAGCTTCAGTGAGTTTTGGGGGGACATGTAATCCACAGTAACCTCCAAGAGTTTGATTGGGTTCCTGCATTGAAGGATGGAGAAAAATACCCTCAATCTTTGGGGAGTACAAGGTTGGAAAGTAATCATTACATGTAGGGGATGAGAAATACTTCCAGAATGTTTTGTTCTCCATAACAAAGGCTTCCCATTAAGGGAAACTATTTTACTAGAGCATTAACTGACCTAGGGGAAAGGTCATTAAACAACAGAATTCCCGTATAGCCTTCCTGTCTCACACAATGGAAAAGTCACAGCTCAAGAATTCCAGCACGCTAGAGAGAAGAGAGAGAGAAAGAGAAAGATTTAATCATAGCATTTATGCTTCTTCTCTCCAACACATTACCAACAGGTCCACAAGATTCCAGGATAAGAGAACCATAAGACACAATTGAGAGAGCCACAAGACACAGAGCCTGCTTAATAAGGAGTTTGCTAGGGAATTCCAAAGGTAACAGGGGAGATGAAAGTAAAGGCAGCAGAGGAAATAGAAACTATTGAAACATACAGCTACAGCAAAGATTAAATGCAGTCTAACTCCTAGCCAGATAATAATCCCTCACTTAAAGGCCTATTTATCAGTATTCCTACTACCTGACATACCATGTCTGGATTTCAAAAAAGTCACAAGGCATGCTAAAAGGCAAGAATAGTATCTGAAGAGATAACATGAGAACAAGATGCAGACATAGCACAGATGTTACCATTTAAAATAATTATGATTAATACATTAAGAATTCTAATGGAAAAAGTGAACAACATGCAAAAACAGATGGGTAATGTAAGAAAACTCTAGAAATAATCAAAAAAAAAAAAGAAAAGCACTATAACAGCAACAACAGCAGCAAAAACACTAACAAAAATGAAGTCTTTCAATGGCTCAATGTCCTAGGCACAGCCCAGGAAAGAATTGATGAGTTTTAGGTGTATATATGGGAGCCTCCTAATTTGAAATAGAAAGATCTGGAAAATGTAAATAAGAGAATAAAATATTCAAAATCTGCTGGACAATTACAAAAAGTATAACATATATGTTATGGTAATACCAGAAAGAGAAGCGAGAGTGAAAAGAGCCGAAGAAGCATTTGAATAATAATGGCTGAGCACTGTCCAAAATTTATGAGATGCCAAATACAGACCCAAAAAGCTCAGAGAAAACAAAATGATACCAATACCAAAAGTATATACCTAGTTGTAGGATATTTAAATGGCAGAAAACTAGGGGGAGAAAAATCTTGAAAGAGCCAGGGGAAAGTGGGGACTTACCTATAGAGGAACAAAGATAGTTATTATTTCAGATTTCTTTCCCCAAACCATGTAACCAAGAAGAGAGAGCAGTGAAGTATTTGAAGTGCTAAAAGAAAAAAAATAAATAAATGCACAGACACTACTAGTCTACAATCCTGTATCCTACAAGACTATCCTTCCAAATTGAATGTGTTCGTTTTACCACATGTAATAATATTGTATGGTATGTTTCTTTTTTTTTTTTTCTTTTTTCTTTCTTTGGTGGCTGGCTGGTATGGGGATCCGAACCCTTGATCTTAGTGTCACAGCACTGCACTCTAACCATCTGAGCTAACTGGCTAGCCCCTTGTATATTTCTAAAGAGCTGGAAAAGAGGATCTTGAATATAATTACCACAAATAAAAGATAAATATTTACGTGATAGATATGATGTTTTCCATAAGAGAATCACTTACAATATACACGTGTATTCAGACAGCACAGTCTCTCCCACAAATATGTAAAATTAAAAATAAATGGTAAAAAATGTGAATTAAAAATAAAGACTTTGTGAGACAACCAAAAACTTAGGGATTTTATCATTGTAGACTTGCCTGGAAAGATGTGTTAAAAGTTCTTCAGAAAGAAGAAAAATATTATTCACCTCCAGTTTCCCAAGTGGCCACTGTAATTCTGAATTATTTTTGGTGACATGATGCCATTTACAATGATAATTCAGTGAATTACAATTACAGTTCAAATAGTCTGCCCTGGTGAGGTCACAGAGGTATGTTTAAACTGTCAAATTCATGAGAGTTTGACAAAGTTCATAGCCATAAAATTTCCTCTCCGACCTCTGAAATCCTCATTCCCTGCCCAAATTTTACATGAAGTCCCACTTTCAGCTCCTTATCTTAGAATCACTTGCTGTCATCACAAACTTGAAATTGTTAGTCCCTAAATTCATCCCTGTTACTGACCTGTTAGTTTCGCCACTGCCAATACCTGTAGCTTAGGTCACTTGTGTTGTTAAAAGGTTTCTAGAGTTTGGAAGAATTCACATGATCAGAATCTATCCAGTGGGAATTAAGGTTCAGTCCTGCAAAGAAAAAAACATTTTTGGCCTTCTAAACTGGGATTTAGTATAAATTTGTTTTTCTATACACGTTATTATATATTGTAAAGATCCACACAATAACTCCTGAAAATTGTGTCCATCACACGAGGAGTGGCTTTTGCATGTAGCCAGAACACTTAACATTAAGTATAACATTCTTGTTTTAATAAATTTTGAGTTCTGAGAGACTGACCTAAAATGAATTTAATATGTACTCCCTATGGCTATACATTTGACAACCAAATTTCCAAATACTTCAAGAAGTAAAAGAAATTAAAATTGTACACATACAGACTTGGTAAATCAATGTCATTACAAACATATCAAGAATTTTTATCCCTGAAAAAAATGTATTTAGAATAAAATTCATTATTCCCGTCAAATGGGATGACACTCTCAGTCATTCGCAAATATAATCATGTATTCCCGCATAAATGACAGGCACTAACCTTTTTGATGAGAAGATGAACGTTTTCTTCTTGCACGTGAGGAGGGTACAGCAGTTTGGGGAGGCGGATACATAAATTACCCATCATAATACTATCCAATAAGGACAGTATCTGTAGCATTGCAAAAATTCAACAAGAGTATCAGATAAACCAGTGAAATCAATCTTTTGTTTTGGGGGAAGTTGGGAAAGGATGAAGTGAGATATGTTGTGGCTATTTGCTCACAGAGAAAGTATTTTTAATAAACCGTGGCTTGAATTGTATACAAAATATCCACAGATGAAGAGTGTTCTCTCTGGAAAACTGCCAAGAAGAGAAAGTATAGGGGATGTTCACGCACCGCTATCATTTAGTTGGCATTCAGGATATGTGTAATGTACCTCCTTTTATTCATAAGGACAAGATCCACCTCCCAGAAACTCAAGAACCTATAAAATTTGATCCATTTGCTATACGACATTTTTCAGACTTGGTGTCCCTAAAAATTATGTGCAGCTTCATTCTATTTTAGCTATGAGCTTCTTTATGAAACACAGTTTTCTGACTTGGTTTACATTTAAAGAATATTTTTATGTGTTTGGAACAGAAGGTTTTACTAATTTCTTAACATTCATCAAAACTTTTATACTACTTTATTTTAACTTTTTTTTGAAACAACTCAGTATACAGAGTTATGAACAATTCAAAATAATCACCACTCAGCTAAGAAAGAAATCATGCCCAGACACACCATTACCTCTGTCAGGTTGGCGAGACAAACAGAATGAGACACTGAGCCAAACGTTATCATGCAAGGGAATTTACTCCAGTGAACCTGGAGGGGAAACTGAAATATTAGTGTTCCGCCCTCGTACAGACGAGCAGAGGCTTTGTAGAGTTTGTTTGGGAGGGGTTTGGGCAGCTATTCTGAGCACTCAGCATTCCATAATGGCTTTGTGGGTGTGGGTGGGTTTTTTTTTGTTGTTGTTGTTGTTTATTTGTTTGTTTGTTTTGTACAAAATGTTTTTATCAGAATGCACCAGCCTGAGAAAAACGGAGGGGGACAAGTTGAGGGAGTAGCAGATGTTCTTATGTTAAGCTGACTGTGAGGCTTACTAACCTCCATCCTCAAACCTCCCAAATCTAAAAGTAATAACTAACCTGAATTTGTCATTTGTTACTATCATGTGTTAAGTGAATTGTGTCCCCACAAAATTTATTTGTAACCCCCAGTACCTCTAAAAGGGACCTTGTTATAGAGATAGGCTCTTCATAGAGGTAATCTTATTAGAAAGAGTTGATTAGGGAGGGAGGGCTCTCATCCAATATGACTGATGTCTTTAACAAAAGGGGAAATATGGACACAGAGATACTCTTAGAGGGAAGATGATGTCAAGAGATACAGGAAGGAGACAGCATCCAAAAGACAAATAGGAAGAGGCCTTGAATAGATCCTTCCACCACAGTCCTCGGAAGGAAGGAACCTTGTTTACACCTTGAACTGTTATCCCACAGAACTGTGACAATATTAATTTCTGTTGTTCAAGCCACCCAGTCCCTGGCACTTTGTTATGGCAACCCTTGCAATCTAATATACCATGTATGTCTTTCTATTTTGCTATATATGAAATTATCAATAAACAATATATAATATTGTTTTGTGTATTTTAAGCTCCACAAAAATAATATAATGCCACTTGTTTTTTGTTATTTGTTGTTACATTTGAGGGGATAAACTCTCGAGTATAGTTTTTGTTTTTATTGGTTATACATATTTATGGGGTACAAAGCTGGTCATCACCTCTTGTGCCCAATATGTGATGGCAAGATCAATACTATCAGCATGTACATTACCATTTTGATTAATATATTTTCCGTGTTGTACAGAGGTTTTGTTCACTTTCACTGCATTGCCCTCCCTCCACTCACCACCTGTATGGTGAGATTGTGGGCACAGCCTTGCAAGTGAAAGGCAGCCCATTTGCTTCTGCATCAAGCAATTTGAGTTTACAGAAATTTGTGGGAAATGTGCCTGCCTTACACTTAATGTGCCTGGGAGGAGTTGCTACTGTGTGTAACTCTTTCTAGTGGGGTGAGAGGTAGCCACTCTTTCTATAGGAATTGTTTGTACATTGATCCTTTCTCTGTCGGGGTATAGTCCAAAGCCACAGGTCACCCACTAACTGTTAGACTTGAAAGAATTCATTAGGAGTTTGTAGCACATAATCCTGCTTGTTCCTCCACATGCTTAGAAATGGATGAATATTTGGGTTACTTATTAAAATCATTTATATTAAAGTGTAAAAGCATTATTTTGCTGTTGACTGTACTAGATAAAGTTTTTCTGTCATGCAATGTAAGCATTCATTGTTTACTTCTGTATCTGTTATAATCTCAGAAAAATTCCTCTTTTGATTTTCATCTTTATGCATTTCAAATGTAGGTTTGATCTTTGTCTTTCTTCCATTACTAACTTTTATTTTCATTGCATTATTCTTATTAGTATCTTTAGTGCTCTATATTGTTATCATTTCTCACTTCTTTTTTGACTTCACTTATGTAATGTTTTTCCAATTCCATTTTTCTGATTTCTACTCCCTTATATTTTATCGCCTGTTTTTTCACATTCTTTATCTTCCTCATGCTCTTGTCATTGGGCTTTGTGCTTTTCTCATAGTGACAAATATTCCAATGCTTGTTTTGTTCATGTTGCAATATTGTGTCAGTTCTTATTCATTTATTCTGAGTGCTCTTCAGCTGCTGTTTGTTTTGTGTGTTAATTCTGCACTTTAAAATAGTATTTTTATATAGATACTAGTTTTTGTTATTTTTAAAATTATTATCCTTCCAGCAGGAGAGTTTTACTCAGATTGTGTATGCACATTCTACTTGAGCAGAGGTGAAGTAAAAACCAAATTTTAAAAAGGTTGGTATTTTTTCTTTTGTCTTGTAGTTTTGTTTTTGAGTGTTTACACTTTATTTCTCCCCAGAAAACTGAGATAGGAGCTGAGCAGTTCACCCACTGACAATTCTCTTTCCTCCTTCTCTCTCCGCAACCCGACAACCCCAAATGCCATGAAGACTGCGTGCTTCTTGAAAATATGGCTTCCCTCTGAATACTCTCATTCGCCCTATCCCAGTGTTTCTTAAATATAATGTGAATACACTTCACTTAATTTTCTTGCTTCAATGTAGATTCGGCTTTGCTAAGTGTGGCTTAATGCCTGTGATCTGAATTTCTGACAATCTCCATAGTGATGATGACATTTTTCTCTTCAGATCACATTTTATTTTATCTACTTTTAAAATCGACAAATAGTAATTGTGTATATTATGGGTACAATGTGATATTTTAATCTATATATACATTGTACAAAGATTAAATCGAGTTAATTTGCATATCCGTTACCTCACCAACTTATTATTTATTATTTTTTTGTGGTGGGAACATTAAAAATTTATTCTTTCAGCAATTATGAAATATACAATACATTAGTATTAACTGTGGTCACCATGCAGTTCAATAGATTACTAAAACACATTTTTCTAATCTAACTGAAACTTTGTGCTGTTTGACCCACATATCCTTTTTCCCTATCCCAATCCCCCACCCGACCCTATTCCAGCTTCTGGTTAACAAATTTCTATTCTGTTTCCTTGAGGTAGATTTTTAAGATTACACTTATAAGTCCTATTATAAAGTACTTGTTTTTCTGTGACTGCTTATGTTGGAAAAATGCAAAAATAATTTTGTCATAAGCCCTTTTTTTCTTTGAAGTAATATTTTGTCTTTGAAACAATATTTGCTTGTTACACTAGTCTGGCCTCTAATCAGTACTTGCATTTTTTGTTTCTGTAACCACGTTTGCTTATCTGCAAGGCCACATGAATTCAGCCTAGCTGTTAATCAACTGCTTATATTCTTCTGTTCTGTAACTCTGCCTACTTATCTGTGTACATGAATGCTGAGAAAGTGAAACCTAAAACCCAGAAGAGTTTGCCTATATAAGCCCTTTAAGACCTAAGCTCAGGGTCCAGATTTTCAAGCAAATAGCTTTTCTGGGCCTGCAGACATAATAAACTCCTGACTCTCCAACCCTCTGAGTGTTCAATGCTTCCTTGCTGGGCTAGTTTCTACAACATTTATTTTACTTAACATAATATGTTTCAGTTCTATCCATGTTGCCACAACTAACAAATTTTTCTTTTTTTAGAGCTGTATGGTAGTTTGTTTTGAATTTATATACCACAATTCTTTATCCATTCATCTTTCCATGGACACAGCTTGTTCCACATCTTAGCTATTGTGAATAATGCTAAAATGAACATGGGAGCTCTGGCATCTTTTTGAAATAACAATTTCAATTCCTTTGGATATATACTCGGTGGTGGAATTGCTGGATAATACTGTAAATCTATTTTTAGCTTTTTGAAGAACATCCATAATATCATTTTCTGAAATTGCTGTACTAATTTTCATTTCTACCAACAGTGTTTCAGGGTTCCCTTTTTCCACATCCTTACCAACACTTGTTATCCTTCATCTAACAAGTGTGAGATGATACCTCATTGTGGTTTAAATTTGCATTTCCCTCATGATTAAAGATGTTGAGCATTTTTTTATATAACAAAAACAGAAATAGACAAAGGGGACTGCATTAAACTAAATAACTTCTGCACAGAAGATGGAGCAATTAATAGAGGGAAGAGATAGCCCACGATTGAAAGAAAATATTTGCAAATCACACATCTGATACGGGGGCTAATATCCAAAATATATAAGGAACTCAAATAACTCAATAGCAAGAAAACAAATAACCTGATTAAAAAATGCAGAGGACCTCAACAGACATTTCTCAAGAGGACGTTCAATGGTCATCAGACCACACTTTAAACAGCAGGAGCCAACTCTGTTCTGGTATTTGGAACCAACAAGTTCCACAGAAAGATAATGCAAAAAGATTCTACACCTCTTTCTCACTTCAGAATAAAGATTTTGAGCATATTTTCATGTGTCTGCTTGCCACTCATATCTCCCTTTGAGAAATGAGTATTCAGCTCCTTTGCTCAATTTGTAACTGTTTTTTTTTTTTTTAAGTGTTAGAGTTCCTTGTATTTTTGGGGCCATATTCACAAAGTCTTTGCATAGTCCTACTTCCTGAAGTTTTTCTTCTGTGTTTTCTTTTAGGAGTTTTATAGTTTCTGGTCTAATATTTAAATCTTTAATCCATTTTGAGTTGATTTGGTGTACAGCAAGAGGTAAGGGTCTAGTTTTATTCTTCAACACTACTCAGTATCAGGGGAAAGGAAATCAAAACCAACTTGAGATATCATCTCACCCCATTTAGACTGACTATTATCAAAAAGTCAAAGTATAACAAATGCTGGAGAGGATGGGGACAAAGGGAAACCCTCCTACACTGTTGGTGGGACTGTAAATTGATGCAGCCATAATGGAAAATGGCTTGGAGTTTCCTCAAACAACTACAGATGGAACCGCCATACGATCCAGCAATTCCACTGCTGGGTATATGCCCAAAGGAATGGAAATCATCTTGTCAAAGGGATACCTGCACTCCCATGTTTACTGCAGCTCTATTTGCAGTACCCAAGAATTGGAACCAACCTAAACGTCCATTGTCAGACAGCTGGATAAGGAAAATGTGGTTTATTTACACACTGGAATTATACTGTGCCATAAAAATAGAATGGAATAGTAGCCTTAACAGTAACAGAAATAAATTTAGAGAAAATTATGTTAAGTGAAATAAGTCAGGCACGGAAAGAAAAACACCACATGTCCTCATTTATAAGTAGGAGGCAAAAAAATAAGGAAAGAAGGAAAGTTACAATAATCACAGTAATACCTTGAATTTTTAAAAGGAGAGAATAGAACTGATATTACCATAGGTGGGAAAGAGGAAAAGGAAAAGGGGTAAGGAAGGAATTGGTAAAGAACGATGAAAATCAATTACATTGCAAAATATTGAATGTACTGATTTTCCTGATTTGAGCATCACATATTGCACACAGGTATTGATATTCAATGCCATACCCCACAGATATGTACAATCAACTTTATTTCAATAATATAAAGAAAATATATAAAGAAAATAAATATTTTGGAAATGTATCTAATTACCCTTTGGAGGTCTATTTCTCAAGCTTTTTCTTAGACCTACACCACTGGCATTTGCTCTTCATTTTTTAAAATATTATTGCCTGTCCTTTGTATATTCTTCAGCCTTGTTTGTGCTTCAAACTAACTCAATGGTGATTTTAAATTAATTTGTTTTATTCTCTCTTGTTTTTCATGATTTCTAGAGAGAATAGAGGATATGTCCACATTACATTCTATCTTAAAATCTGAAGTCTTTTTACAGTTTTATAATTGAATTTTATTATAATCAGAAGATGTCGCCACTGTTATTTTAATTTTTAAATTATTGAAAATTACTTTATACCCTGGTTAATATCAGACATGCATTCTCTAATTATTAAATTGAACTGTAATTATGCGTTCAAAACTTTAAATCCATATTAGTTTTTGTTTGCTTGATCTATTAAATCTTGAGCGAGGTCTGATAAATCTTCCAAAATAATGATGGTGTTTTAATACCCACTTGTTTTTATCAGTTTTGTTTTATATATTTTGAGAATATTTACATAAATACAGTAAATTAATTCATTTAAATTTATTATGATTACTGGTATACCTGTGATTATTTATAGCATCTTATCCTTAACTTCCTACCATGATTTTTCTAAATTCATTATTCCTCTTTTCTTGCTTAGTGTTTGCTTTACTATAAATATATTACATTTTATTTTTTTTATATTGGTATGTAAGATATACACTGTATGTTCGTTATTTTAGTGCTCACCTCTAAGGTTAAATGCAAATATTTAATGTAAGAAAGATAAAATAATGCATGCAATTATCTGTCTCTCCTTAATAGCACAAATGTCATAAAATACTTTAATTTCAGTTACCACGTGTATTAATTTACAAGGGATACTGTAAACATAGAAAAACTCCCTACACTCAAGTATACAATGTAGAACTAACTTTGTTTTCCCTTTATCACTAGCCCTTAATGATTAACTAAGATTTGTGTTGAAAGCAGCTATCTCTCATGCTTGAAGACTCCACACCCTGTCTCCTGAATACTCTACCTATATAAACCCTAGCCCTCAGTGGATAGGGGAAGCAGTTGCAACTTTACCCTCTGTTTCCCAGTTGATGTCTTCTGAAATAAAAAAAGCCTTTCATTTAAGTTCTGTCTGGTAGGTGTAATTGCCAGTCCTATCGCCATGAGGACTAGGACTCACACAGTGGTCAGGGATTCCCCCAACTATGTCACTCTCACACGATGGCCGTCAGTGAAGGGGAATCTCATGGAACTCATTAGTTGCCAATACCATAACAAGGTACCACAAACTGGGTAGCTTAAACAACACCAATTTTCTCACAGTGCTGGTGGCCAGAACATTGAGATCAAGATGTCAGTAGGTTTGGTTCCTTCTGAGGGTCATAAAGGAAGATTATGTTTCAGACCTCTGTCCTTGGTTTGTAGCTGGCCATCTTCTTCCTGTGTCTTCACATTATCTTTCCTTGTGTTTGTTTGTGTCCAGATTACCTCTTCTTTTAAGGATATCAGTCATATAATGTTGGGGTCCACCTTTATGAACTCATTTTAACTTGATTACCTCTGTAAAGATCTTGCCTCCAAATAAGGGCATGTGCGGAGTTACTGAGGATTAGCATTTCCACATATTAGGTGGAAGGTTGGGGGGCAGAGGGCAGAATTCATCCCATAATACCACACTCACCCATTTGCCTGTTACTTTTGCCTAGAGCTTTAATTCTATACATTTTTGATAAAATACATTAGGTATCATCCTTAAATATCCATAAATATATCCAGTCAATGAAATCTCAGATTTCACTACTTGTTTATATATTTCTTTTCAAAAAGTCTTTGAGAAGTCCATCAGTAGAATCGTCCTTGACTATCTGTTTTTTGCTTCTTTTAAGAAAGTTTTATTATATTTTGAATTATGTAAATTAATTACTATGTGTCTAAGAGTATCTGTGTAAACTGGAATATGTTTATTCTATTTTTGATACCTTTTGTAATCTGGTTCTAAAAAACTATTTCTTTTTTTAGAAAAAAATCATTATCAACTACATTTTCAAATAGTATTTCTCCTCCATTAGTTCTATTTTCTATTAAAAATATGAATAGGCACATATTTGTCCACCTCATTCTAAGCGTCCATATATCTTCATCACTCTTTACTATCTTTAGTGGTGAGAATGCAAAACTTCACAGAAATTTTGGAGAAAAATTAGCCAGTTTGTTATAAAATTAAATGTAAACCTATCATATGACCCAGGAAATGCCACTCTGAGGTATTTAACTAAGAAATAAAAACATGCTCATCTATATATATGTAGAAGAATATATTTACAAACATACATATATAAAAATATGTACAGGAATGTTTCTTATAATTGCTGAAAACTAAAATCAGATTTCACATTTAAATATTTTAACTACTAAAAGTACTATTTTATTTAATTTCAGAGTTTTCTTTTTGATCGTATCTTCATTACTCAGATTTTAAGTCTTCCTTTTTCTTGTATTATTTTTAGTTAAAATATCTTTCTGATAATTTTAAGTTTGAAGTTCTTAGGTGTCTAATTGTCACAATTTTTTTTTTTTTTTTTTTTTTTTTTTTTTTTTTTTGACTTTCTCTCTTGATGGCTTGATTTCTTGTTCCTGGTATAATTTTTGAAATTGATTATTTGCTTTGAGCTCTGTTGAAGAGGATGGCATAAGACATGTCTAAAGATGTTCCTGTCCATTGCATCAGAATTACCAGGGATTTGTTTTAAAAATGCAGATTCTAGACCCTAATTTAGATTCACACAATCAAAACCATTTTGGATGGGATCCAATAATATTATTTTTAATAATTGTACTTGATGCTAGTAATATGGGAGAAAGCCTGTAGATAATCCAACATTCCCGAGAGTGAAGAATCTTTCCAGGATGAGCAGTTAGTTTATTTCTGACTGCCTCTCCTTCTCCAACTTCTGTTCACCTCTGCTGAAAACAAGAGAAACAAACAAAAGCTTTTAGCTGACACAGGGTGCTTGCAGCAAGCCTAGTCTTTGCTACAGTGTATCTACTGAGTTATGGAGATAATGCAGAAGCTAGGCAAAAAAAACCCCAAAATACTACTGAAATGTAGACTGGAATCTCCCAGTCTAGTGGAGCTTAGCAAACCTGTGGAGGAAGAGTTTACCTACAACACATGACTATTCTCCTCAAAATGATTTTTGATAGATCGTAAAGTTGAGTATGAGGGGAGTATATTTCCTGAAATATTTCAGGGCTGTACAGACCTAGATGTACTTATCTTTTAATCAATAAACTGGGTAAACTACGCCCAGGAAGTAATGTGTGTGAATCAGAGGTAAACTGAACAACAATAACCTGCAAACAAGCCTTAAATCAGCTAAATCCCGAACTGATAGAGACAATCAACCACTCGTTTTATTAGCCTGATCAAGAAAAGGAAAAATCCTCTCTAATTAAAGACAGCATCATCTAGAACTTCTCAGTTTATTTTATTTATAAATTATCAGTTGATAAATAAATTTATAATTTATAAATTTATCAAAATGCATCGGATATTTGTAAAGATTATATGTATTACAATAAAGACAAAAAAATACAATAGAAACAGGCAATATTGTTATTGGTTTCACCAGAGAAGGAATTTAACTATAATTTAAAAGTAAATGGAAAAAAAAAAAAAGATAAGCAAATTAGTTGAAAAGATAGAGAATTTTACTACTTTCACAGTGAAATATTTATAAATTAATCAAATGGGCATACTAATCTGAAATTCAGAATTTACAAGATAGAGTCAACAACATACTGGACATGCAAGAGAATTAATGAACTGTAAGATAGATTAATGGAAAACAACCAAACTAAAACACAGGGAAAAGAGAATTAAAGCACCGACAGAATAAAAAAGATGTATAGGGCATGCTCGAAACTTCTAACATACGAGAAATAATACAACATTGTATTTAAAGTGCGGAAAGGGAATAACTCAACCTGCAATTCTATGCCTAAAATTCAAGAATAATAATGACATGCTCCAGCAAACACAAGCTGAGGGATTTGTCATTAGCAAATCTTCACTATTAGAAATGCTAAAAAATAATTCTTCAATCAAATGGAAAATAATTTTAGTTTTAAAAAAAGATATGCAACAAAGAACTAAAACCATGAAAAGTTTAAATCATTTTAATTATATGCATAATGATCAACAGCCTAAAATACACATTGTAATGTGTAGTATAATATATAGAGACAAATAACAATGGTAAAAATATGGGAGGAGAGGATAAATACACTTGAAAATCTGAGATGTTGACAGTACCAACGACTGGTAAAATCAAAATTTACATGAGACTGTGTTAAATCAAAAATGTATTTTAGAATATTTAGGTAATTACTTTAAAATTTACTGAAACAATCACATAAGATTATGACATAGAGAACAACTAAAAATAAGACAAGAAAATAGGAAAGAAGAATAAAAACTGATGCATTGATAAAAAATAGTCATGGTAGTCATAAACTCAATTGTAAAAGTAATTGCATTAAATATATTTTGAGTAAATTCTCCGTGTAAAAAAAACAAATATTTTCAAACTTGATTTTGAAAAAGTTAAACCTAACTACATGCTGTTTGTAAGAGACCTATTTTAAATATAAATATGTTACATAAAGTTAAAAGGAAAGGACAAGGAAAGATATACCTTGCAAACAACAGAAAAAGAAAGCTAACGTAGAAACAAGATATTAAAGCAAGTAACGTTATGAAAGATGAGGACTTTATTCTCAGCATTATCTTAAATACTTGTTTTCTTTGCAAGGGTTTTTTTAAGTTACTTGAATATTTTGTGATAATTACTTTATTTAACATTGTAAAATGCACAGATATCCTTGTACCTAGTAGAGCACAAATAATCTGTAATATGTCACACTCTACTGAAAGACACAAATTAACAATTGCCGATTAATTCACATTTCACAACTTTCTCTGATCCCTGAGAATACCTTATAGGATACACAATCTTCTGACATTCAAAACAAGTGGCTACATAGGAAACTTTGATAATTATTAGTAAAGCTATACTACCATTGGGAACACAGCATTGAATTAAAGAATTCATTCACAATGATTCAATTGGGACAAAGGTTAAGAACTGGTAAAACAAATCCATACGGATTTAGGAAAAAAAATATTGATTACACTGTGAAGAAGCTTTTGGTGTTCTCGAAAACTCTTTTTTGACCTAAGTGATAGTTAAACAGGAATATTCACTTTATGAAAATTCATCAAGCTATACAATAATGAGTTGTACACTTTCTGCAAGTATGCATTATTTCAATAAAATTTGTACTAAACAATTAATACTTATTGAGGGAATAAAAAATATTACAAAACAATACCTTACTAAATTTTACACATTTTCTATGCATTTCTACCAGGAAAATTAGCAAAATGTTCAGTTACTTTTAATTATTGTTAGTCTTTTTATCATTTTAAGAAAGAATAATACTATTTCCAAAATAGTTTTCAGTATTTGCAAGTTTCGATATAAGGTGTTTGGATAAAGCTTGGGAACACATGATATCTAGAATTCAAAAAATGAGAAAGTGGACGCTATTCAGTGAATAATTTTAAATATCAAAATGTGAATTGTGTGGGAAAATTTTTCCCTCAACCATGCTGAATAGAAACAATTTTCAAATATTCTAAGTGGATGTTAAAAAATAAAATGCAAAGAAAGAATGAATGAAATAAAAGCCAATCATCTGAGAGTGGTAAGTACATTTTAAAAATGAAAACAAAGCATTGCCATTGCAGGATTACTGTCTATAGCTTACTGTCAGAAAGAAATATGGAAAAGAATTAACAATACATGGAGCATGAATATAAGCCGCCTGAAACAAATGTTCGACAAGGGAGTAAATGGAATATGAAACACCCTGTCCTTAGCCTCAGAGATAGAAACAATAATGGAGAAGATTATGCCTTGTAATCCACTGTGATAAATTTTATCGACAGATGCAATAGGATTGGCATGGAGCAGAAACACAACTTCTGCTATTACAAAGATAATGAAAGGTTTAGATATGGCATTTTAAATTGAATGACCAATTTACACCTTTAAACCTGTTAGGTGTGCTTGAATTTATTGTATATAAGCTTAAAGAAAATCTAAAATCATTGTTGCGTTTAATGAATACTTTGCCAGAAGATTTTTATATATAATAAAATAATGTAGAATGTGTATATTATAGATATTTTTCTTAAAACATAATTGACTCAGATTTTAATTCTCACTGTGAACCATGATTTAATATTTTATGTGATACAATTTTTAAAAGATACTAAAAGAGAAAGTTCTTTCTGATTATTAATATTAAAAAACATTTTTTATTCACCCAAGTTATTTTTTTCTTTTTCACAAGTAATTGCAAGATTCAACCATCTCACGCACAAGAAAGGAATAAAAATACCACATGTATTTCATATAAAATGCACAATGACCTATAGAAGCCTAAGATGAGTACTACTTAGATGTAAGAGTAGTTGTAAGGGTGAGAGAAAAATATAAAGTTGATTTAAATATGGAATGATTTTAAAATGATGTATTTCAAGGCAAATTCAGAATTCACCTAATGCTTAAGTACTTTAATAAATAAAAGGTAAATTTAATCTAATTTGACATATTTTCTAGGAGTAGAAACACAGGAATGAACAGAAATAAGACTAGTATGAATACACATGCAGTTTCTTCATTCACCATATAGTAGTGAAGACATAAATTTAAAAAACCACAAATTAAATTCATTTTGATAAGTCCTATAGCAATGGTAAGATTATGTTGCCAAGGAAGTAAAAAAAAAAAAAAAAAGGTAACATATTCTGAAACATAAAGTAGGAGCGTTATAAAGTGTAAGTTCTCAGAGGAGGATGTACTTTCAGCATGGAGTGTATTACAAGTAGGGGTGATACTGTGTGAATAGATGCGAAGAAGTTTCCAGATTAACTCAAGCACAACAGGCATATTGAGGTGGGTTGCAACATGAAACTAAAGCCTAAAACAGGCACTGCCACAACTGGAATCTTGCTTGTCCTGATAATAAAATTAAAATATAGGTTTTTATTCCTGAAAACTGGAAACACTTACAAAAGAATTTTAATCAGGAGACAGACATAAACCATTTTATTCTTTAAAGGGATTATCCTTGGGGGAATATTGGAAATTTGGGTTGTGATGTTTCAGGACAACATAGAAACACAATATTATATGGTTGGGATTTATTATTAAAATTTTTTGTATGTGTAATATGTTATGCTATATAGTTATGCATTATATTTATAATTATATGTGTCAGAATATAGTATACTCTCTGTATTATCAATAATATAAATTATTATAACTATTGTTGGTTAATTAAACAATGTTGAACATTTAAACTCTACTTTAAGCTTTTAATAATAATGAGGAAAGAACACCCTTATAATCTCAGCCATTTAGCTGGAAATACCCTCTTTAATGGGTTACACAGTTTTGTTTAATTCTATTATTCTTTCCAGGCATTTTATACATCTCTAATTATTACCTACTATGTATATGTAGCAATCTAGGCTCCAGGAATAAAATAGTCAAACAGAAGAAGGTCTCTGTCCTCCAAAAATCTTATAGTCATGTATTAATAATAAAGAGAACATGGCAAGAAATCTGTAGTTGAAGACTTTGAAAAATAGTACCAAATTTCTGTGTATTAATGTTGACATCTCTGGAGAGCTGCTATAAAGACTGGTAGACATAAACAGATACATCTGCTTGGACAGAAAGGACAAATAGTTACTTCAAGGTATATGTTTCTGGTGCATGCTTTCTTTCATGTCTTGAAGATTAGTAACCTAAGGAAAAACTTAACACATATGTTTAAATCAAAACATAAAATATCATATAAGATGATAAGAAATAAGTAAGAGAAGGTATGTAACTTATAGAGGTAATTATTTTCAAAAAGACTGACTGGAAAGGAAAGTTGAACTTGTTGTCAAATAATAGATCAATAGATTAAAATACTAAGTTCACATTTCAGAGAATCCACAGAAAAAGAAAATGATACAGGGCCGGCCCGGTGGCGCACTGGATAAGTGCGCCGCTTGGGAAGCGCGGCGGCGCTCCCGTCCGAGGGTTCGGATCCCACATACAGACTGGTTCCCGCTCACCGGCTGAGCGAGGCGCGGGAGCAGCACCGAGGGTTGCAATCCCATTGCCGGTCCCCGGTCCGGTACGGGGGCAACACTGAGGGTTGCAATCCGATCAAGTTATTGAAGTTTCCGTAATAACTTCGTATAGCATACATTATACGAAGTTATACGAGTCCGAGGGTTCGGATCCCACATACAGACTGGTTCCCGCTCACCGGCTGAGCGAGGCGCGGGAGCAGCACCGAGGGTTGCAATCCCATTGCCGGTCCCCGGTCCGGTACGGGGGCAACACTGAGGGTTGCAATCAGTTGCCGGACACGGAAAAAGATAAAAGACAAAAAAAAAAAAAAAGAAAATGATACAGAGAAAATATTCAGTGTATACAGTATTAGTATTTACGCTCATGTCAATACATTTCATCCAAAGCACAGTATGCATTACACTGCATACAAATAGAGATGGCCCAATGCCAAGGCCAGATAGGAACTAAAGTAGTGCTTTTAGAATTAATTGACTAAGAATTACAATAATGATTTCATAATTCAGATATAATGGAATCTTAAAAAACAACATTAAATTAAGGTTTGTTTTATTTAGATTCTTAGAAAACTAACTTAGTAATTCTATGCATGATATACAAATAAACTTATGTAAATTTTTAATTTGTAACCTAAATTCTAACATTCCTTCATGCTCTACAATTACATTTAACAAATAAAATGAGAAAGATATCCCATGTTTATGGGTCGGAAGAATTAATTTCATCAAAATGTCCAAATTATCCAAAGCAATCTACACATTCAATGCAATCCTTATGAAAATACTAATGGCATTCTTCACAGCAATAGAAAAAATGATCTTAAAATTTGTATGGGGCCGACCCTGTGGCTCATTCGGGAGAGTGCAGCGCTGGGAGTACAGCAGCATTCCCGCCGCGGGTTCGGATCCTATATAGGGATGGCCGGTGCGCTCACTGGCTGAGCGCGGTGCGGGTGACACCAAGCCTAAGGGTTACGATCCCCTTACCGGTCACAAAAAAAAAAAAAAAAAAAAATTGTATGGAACCACACAAGACCCTGTATAGCAAAAGCAACATTGAAAAAAAAGAACAAAGCTGAAAACATCACAGTTTCCAATTTGAAAACATACTATAAAGCTATAGTAACCAAAATAACATGGTGCTGACACAAAACCAGACAAACTGACCAATGTAATAGAATAGAGAGCCCCAAAATAAACCCATATACTTACAGCCAACTGATTTTTGACAAAGGTGCCAAAAATATACAATGGGGAAATGACAGCCTCTTCAACAAATGGTGCTGAGAAACTGTATATACACATGAAGGAGACTGAAACTAGAACCCTATTCCTCACCATACACAGAAATCAACTCGTAATGAATCAAAGATCTAAATTTAAGACCCCAAACTGTGAAACTACTAGAAGAAAATGGGGAAATACTGTGGGCAGCACTTTTCTGGGTGAGACTACAAAGGCACAAGTAACTAAATGGGACTACATCAAATTAAAAACCTTCATACAGCAAGGGACACTATCAACAAATTAAAGATACAACCAACATAATGGGAGAAAGTGTTCACCAAGTACACATCACACAAGAGGCTAATATACAGAATATATAAGGAACTTAACAACTCAACAGTAAAAAAACAAACAAAAAGAAACCCCACAAAAAAACAAAAAAACCCCACAAAAAACAAAAAACCCAAATAACCCAATTGAAAAATGGGTAAAGGACCTGAACAGACATTTCCCGCCCCCCCCCCCAAAAAAAAAGACAAGCAAATGGCCAACAGGCCCATTAATGCTCAATATCATTA
Organism: Galeopterus variegatus; assembly: GCF_000696425.1. Classification (NCBI taxonomy): domain Eukaryota; kingdom Metazoa; phylum Chordata; class Mammalia; order Dermoptera; family Cynocephalidae; genus Galeopterus; species Galeopterus variegatus. The sequence goes on from NW_007727907.1 coordinate 301,966, forward strand.
ATCATAAGAGAAATGCAAATTAAAACCATAATGAGATATCATCTCACCCCAGTTAGAGTGGCTATTATCAAGAAGACAGAGAGTATCAAATGACGGAGAGGATGTGGAGAAAAGGGAATTCTGCTACATTTGTGGTGGGAATGTAAATTGGTATAGCTATGTGGGAAACAGTATGGAGGTTCCTAAAATAACTAAAAATAGGTATACCCTACACCCAGCTATCTCACTACTGGGTATATATATCCATAGGAAATGAAATCAATATATCAGAAACATACCTGCACTCCCATGTTCATCACAGCTCTATTCACAATAGTCAAGAAATGGAATCAACCTAAATGTCCATCAATGGACGAATGAAAAAAAAAAAAAAAAAAAAACTGTGGTATATATACACAATGTAATACTACTTAGCTATTAAAAAATTATATCCTATCATTTGCAGTAACACGTATGGAAATGGAAACCCCCATGTTAAGTGAAGTAAGTCAGGCACAAAAAGACAAATACCACGAAATATCATTCATATGTGGAATCATTTTTATTATTTTAATTCATCAATATACAATGTAGTTGATTTTTGTGTCCCTTTACCAATTCCTCTTCCTCCCTCCCTCTCTCCCCTCCCCCACATCAACATTCTATCTGTTCACTTGTCTTAACAAGCTCAAGGAATTGTTGTTGTTGTGTCTTCTTCCCCTATCACCATTTATTTATTTGTATATTTATTTATTTATTTTTAGCTCCCAAAAGATATGTGAGAACGTGATATTTCTTTTTCTGTGCCTGACTTATTTCACTTAATATACTTTTCTCTAAGTCCATCCATGTTGCTAAAAACAAAACAAAACGGGCAGGCCTGTGGCTCACTTGGGAGAGTGCGGTACTGATAACACCCGGGCCATGGGTTCGGATCCCATATAGGGATGGCTGGTTCGCTCACTGGCTGAGTGTGGTGCTGACAACACCAAGTCAAGGGTTAAGATCCCCTTACCGGTCATCTTTTTTTAAAAATAAAACAAAACAAAACAAAATAAAAAGTGGTTCTCGCAGAAGAGAGTAGAATAATGGTTACCAGAAGTAAGCGGGGAGGGGAGAAAAAGTGTGGACTAATGGGTACAAAACTATGCTCTCTACCCTAAGGAAATCATTGTGCAGTATATGCATGTATTGAAACAACATACTGTACCCCATAAATAAATGCTAAAATAAAACCTTTTTTTTTTAAATGAAAAAAGAAATAAAACAGAAAATGGACTAAGGGTGAAAATTATGAGTTTTACTGACTGAATATTGGAAATTTCTTTTGTGGGGGGAGGATATTTTCATCGAGTATAGTCATACCCTAAGGCAAGGGTGAAAACTAGAAAACAAAAATTTGAGTTAGAAACTTGCATCCTTTTAGGCAGAGAGAAAAGAAGTTGAGATAGTTAACTGTTAAGTACCCATGTGATTTGTCCATCGCTGTAAAAGGGCAAGTGTGATCTGACAATAATGAAAAAGACTAAACAGGTTTTAGATTTTTTTTAAAGAAAATTATTTTAATTTTGAACTCTGATATATAAGTTAAATAATGAAGAGAGCCTAGATAGGTAAAGAGATCCTTTCCCACCCCACAGACAGTTGCACTTATTAGGCAGTCACCACAGTGCTGTCTCGTTATTTGTAATCCTTGCTTCTTCAGTGTCTTCAGTTTGGGAAAGGACAATCAAAGGTTTATGTAACAATCAAAATGGTAATGAAATGAGTTGTTGACCTCCATCTCCACTTAGTAAAATTACTGACCCCACAGTTTTATCTTTTCTCCAGTAAGGTCTCCCGTGGTTCACTCCCTCTAAAATCATAGAGTTTTGATATATCTCACACTTGGCTGACTATTGGCTGTACAAGGTAATTGCTGCTTTTACAAGAGTAATTTTTACTAGCACCACAGACTCTGGCTTGAACTTGCTAATCCTACTAAGTGTCAGTGCTGTGATAGAGAAGAGAACTTATCTTCCTTTTAGTGTTATATATATTTTTTACTTTAGCCAATACAATATTGTTTGACATTTTATTTTTTTTTTCTTATAATGACTTATTTGATTTTTTTTTCTTATACTTACCTTAAGAAACACAAGTAGCATGATAAGTATTGCTGGGATTGAGTCAAAAGATATTTAAGAGACATTTAATTTTTTATTCAAAATGGTCTTCCCTTGCTAATCAGTCAGTGTGCTTTGAATGATTAATTTTATCTACTATGCATCCCAATATGCAATCAACAAGATTTTAATTGAAATAATCAAAAGGCTGTCTTTTTTTTTTTATCAAGGTTTATTGAGGTATAATTGACCAATAAAAATTGTATATATGCAAGGTATACAGCCGATTATTTGATATATGTGTATATTTTTGAATGATTACCACAATCAAATTAACTATATTTATCACAATCCATAGTTAGAATTTATGTGTGTGTGTGAGAGAGAGTGTATGAGAGTAAGACAGAGAGAGATTAGACACAAAATCTGATCTTTTATCAAATTTCAATAAACAACACAGTATTTTTAATTATAGCCACCACACTGTACCACAGATCACCAATACTTATTCATCTTATAACTGAAAATTTTTACCCTTCGACCAATATTTTCTCATTTCCTCCACCCCTTAGAACCTGGCATCTACCATTCAACTCTCTGCTTCTGTGATTTTGACATTTTTAGATTCCAAATATAAATGAGATCATATAATTTGTCTTTCTGTATCTGGCTTATTTCACTTAGCATAATGTCCTCAAGGTTTATCTATCTTGTTGCAAATGATAAGATCTTTTTTTTGTAAGCATAATAATATTCTGGTGTGTGTGTGTGCATCTATGGGCATGTATGTGTGTGCACATATGCAGTCATCCCTTGGAAATTTGTTCCAGGACCTCCCTCCTTTGGATACCAAAATCTATTGATGCTCAGGCCCTGATATAAAATAACATAATATTTGCATATAACTTATGGACATATCTTTAAATCTACTTTAAATCATCTCTAGATTACTTTTAATGCCTAATCCAGTGTAAATGCTACATAAATGGTTGTTATAGTGGATTGTTTAGCGAATAATGACAAGAAAAAAAAAAAAAGTCTGCAGATGCTCAGTACAAATGCCGTGTTTTTTCCCATACTATATTTTTTGATCGATGCTTGGTTGAATACACATATGAGAAACCCATGGATATGGAGGGTCGACTGTGCGACTGTGTGTGTGTTGTATATATGTTTATCAGGAAATGAAAGGGTAAAGAAAATGTAGTACACACACACACACACACACACACACATACAGTCACGCACCACATAACGACTTTTTGATCAGTGACTGACCACATATTCAACAGCGGTTCCACAAGATTATAATGGAGATGAAAAATTCCTATCACATAGTGACTTCATAGCACTCATAGTGCAGCACATTATTCACATTGGGACCATAGGCTATACCATATAACCTAGTTGTGTAGTGTAGGCTATACCATCTAGTAGGCTAGACCATCTAGCATTGTAAATACACTCTAGGATATTCTCATAATGGCAAAGTAGCTTAACAGCCAGCACATGTCTCAGACATATCCCTGTCATTAAGCAATGCATATATAAATATATATACACACACGTGGACATATATGTATGCATATATACCACAATTTCTTTATTCATGTCCCAATAAATAACTTAGGTTTTTTTCATATTATGGATACCGTGAATAATGCTGCAATGTACATGGGAGGGCACATATCTACTTGAGATACTGATTTCATTTTCTTTGAGTATATACCCCAAAGTGGGATTGCTGGATCATATGTTGGTTCAATTTTTAATTTTTTGAGAAATCTCCATGCTGTTTTCCATAATGATTGTACTAATTTACATTTCCACCAGCAGTGTGTGTTTCCTTTTCTTCATACCCCCCCATTACCCTTGTTATCTCTTATCTTTTTGATGATAGCCACCCTAACAGGTGTGAGGTGATACCTTCTTGTGTTCTTAATTTACATTTTCCTGACGATTAGTCCACTTTCATTGTTTTGCATATGGATTATAATATTCTTAGTCAGGAAATCATTTGAAACATTTAGAAGACATTTTGATATTAATGTAGATTTCTACTTTTAGTAAGAATACACAAAGGTGGCAAGAAATTTTAGATTTGGTCTTTGGTACAGAAATTTAAAGTTTTTATCATTTTTTTCTATTATAATATGCTTTTTTCTATAAATAGAGAATAAAATATCAAGAAAATGTAATCAAGTTCTAAGATATAAAGGAGAAACTAGGTGAACAGTGTATGAGAACCCTAAAAATTGTCTAAAAATATAAAATTGTTCCAAAATAAAACATTTATTAAAAAATATACTGTCATATTCTTTGATATTTCCCTCCTGAAGAGGTGGAGCTTAACTCCCTTTCCCATGAGTTGACTGTAATTATTGCTCACTAATGTGGAACTTGGAAGAAATGATTGAGTGTGACTTCCAAGGGAAGAGTGTCTTAGTCTGTTCCTGCTGCTATAACAAAACACATTAGACTGGGTAATATAAAAACAATAAAAATTAATTGATTACAGTTCTGAAGGCTAAGAAATCTAAGATCAACATGCCAGCAGATTCAGTGTCTTGTGAAGGTTTGCTCTCTCCTTTGAAGATGGCACCACATGGTGGAAGGGCAAGGCAGCTTTCTGGGGCATATTACATGGGCATTCATTCCATTCACAAGGGTGGAGTCCTCATGACCTAATAACTTCCCAAAGGCCCCACCTTCTAATATCATCACCTTGGTGAAATTGTTTGAACCCATCAATTTTGGCGAGACACTAAGATTCAGATCACAGCAGGTAGATTATCAAGTTATTGAAGTTTCTGCCTTTCTCTCTTCTTGGGATCACTCCTTCTGAGGGAAGCCAAATGCCATGTTGTGAAGACACTCAATTGCCCTATGGGGCATGACAGTGGGGATATTTTGTTGCAGTCATTTCTCCTATATTTATTAGTTAGAATTCTACTAGGGAAATGTTTTCTATTTATCTACATTTATTTATTAATTGTATTATTTATTCATATCAAAATTGGGTCATTTTTTTAACAGGTTTAATTCATAACTTCTCTTATTTATTTGATATCTCAAATTGTCCCATAATTGCCAATCAGCAGGACTTTTTTCTATTTTTTCCTGTTTCCTTTTGACATCTCTCTACCATTTGTGCTTTCTTACTTTATAATATCAGAAGTATTCTAGCTCATTTTGTTCATTCCCTACCTAAGCCCTGGTATTATTCATTTCTCCAATAAAATCTCCTTTTAAAATAACTTGGATAATGATATTTAGAAAACAAGAAACCAACATCTGCTAAACATGCTGTTGTTAGGGGTTCATTATTTTCAGGCTCTCTCAGAGAAAATAGGTATACACACACACATACACACACACATAGGAGTGTACTTCAAAAAGTTCATAGAAATATGGAATGAAAAAATAATACAAATCTCTCCATGAACTTTTTTGAAGACATATATATATATATATATATATATATATGTACCCACCCAAATTTACATGTATTTTTATCTTTTCTGTATCTACCTGTTTCCTCTGATTTGAATCCAGCATCACAGTATTTATTCTAGCCTTTCTCATTTTCCGTTTTATAACTTCTTTCCCTGGCAGTGAGAAGTTTGGCTTTTATTACCCACAGTATATTTATTGAATTGCTTTTTACCTAGAATGTATATATATTCTGGATCTATAATATATGTAGTTATAGCTAACCCACAGCCCTAAATAAAATAAATTCATTAACCAGAATGCAATGTTTATGTATTTGTTTTGTCCTGCTTTGTTTATCTATAGCTTCATATTTTGTGGTAAACGCCATTTTCTTCTCCATCCCATTTCCCTTCAGTGTGTGTTCCGTTTTACGTCTCATTCCCATCATGATGGCTTTTAATTATTTATATATCTTTTGATATATGAAAAATCAATATGGTTCTAAATGTCAGAGCTCTACAGAAAGGTATATTCAGAGAAGTGTCACTTCTCCCTCGAACTTTCTGTCCTATTCACATTTCCTCATTCCCACTCATCTGACTCAATCTCATTAGTTTCGGCTTAATTCTTTCTGTTTTTTTGTTTGCTTGTTTATTTGTTTTCATGGATGAGCAGATACATGCAGTTGCTCCTATTTCCCCTTTCTTACATGAAAGAGAACATATTATTGATACTCTTTTCTACTTTTATTTTTTGCACTAAAAAATATATTCTGATTTTTTTATCAGTTTATAAGATTTTTCATTCATTTTTTGTAGTTCCCTAGAACTTCATTGTATGTCTGTACCATAATTTATTCAACTACTCTTCCTCGTGTGGATATTTAGGTTGTTTCAAATATTTTGCCACAATACAATGTTGTAGTGATCTATTGTGGAGAGGTTTACAAGGGCACTTCAAAAAGTTTGTGAAAAAATAAAATTAAAATAAAATAAGAATCTTTCCACGAACTTTTTGAAGCCCTCCTGTATGTTCATATTATTGAAGAGCACTCAAGAATAATTTATGGACATGGAACAGCTCAGTCAAAATTATGTGGAAATAACATTTTGTAATATATTTTCAAATTCACCTCTAGAAGGCTCATGTCAGTTTGCATTTTTAAGACCAGTGTACGATTATGTCTGCTTCTCTATAATCTTGGTAAGACAATATGTTGCTATATTTAATTTGCATATTTATACATGCTAAATTTTCACCAGTCTGTTATGTGAGATACTGACAGTGCCTTGGATTTTACCTTTGCCTTGAGGTCATTTGTAACTTTGAAATTATTTTTTCTGGATGGAGATAATCCCTTGTCTTCTACAGTTCCTCTAAAATCTACTTAGAGCTGGCTGGTTAGCTCATTTGATTAGAATGCAGTGCTATAACACCAAGGTAAAGGGTTTGGATTTCCATACTGGCCTGCCACCAAAAATAAAAATAAAAATTATGTAGAAACCAAACAATTCTGTCTTCAGTTCAATCTCTCTGTCTGTACTTTATCACAGAGGCTAAAATAGGCAAATGACATTTCAACATTCTGTTTGGAAATCTCCACAGATATGTTTTCTACCACTATATGTTAATTTGCATTTAATAGAATTTTTAATAAATAAAATCATACAGTATGCATTATTTTTTGACTGGATATTTTTACTCAACAAAAATATTTTGAAATCCATTTATATTGCAACGTGTTAATTCTCCATCAATAGTTCGTTTTTACTGATGACTAGAATTCAATTATATGGATATACCACACATATATACAAATATATACACACGCATATACGTATTCATCTGTTGATGGGCATTTGAGCCATTTGCAGTTCAAGACTAAATAAAACATTTGTGAACATTCATGTACAATTATTTGGATGGGCATATGCGTTTATTTCTTTGGGTAAATACCACAGAGCTTAATCGTTGGACGATATTTGTGGTGTATGTTTAATGTTTTAAGAAACTGTCAAACTGTTACCCAATAAGGTTATATCATTTTACATTTCTCAGTTATTTGTGAGAGCTTCTGTTTCCTCTACATCTTTGGGAGCACATGATATAGTCAGTCTTTTTAATTAAGTCATTGTAATTGGTGTGTAGTGTTATTTCATTGTAATTTTAATTTCTAGTTAAACAATGTAGATCTCAAATCTTGGACGTAAGGCTATTAATTTTACCTATTGTAAGATTTGGGATGAATCCCAACCTCACATAGAACAGGAAGACTCGCCTCGAAGAGACCACAAGACCACGAGCACTGCAATTAGCAAGAGGTTTATTATTTCCAACGCGTTGGGTTCTCACCGCCAAGCTGGGGTGAGACCCCGTCAAGCTTTTTAGCTGTCTTTTTATACATTTTTTTAGGGCAGTTTTCTTGGCAGCCAGGAGACAAAGCAATAAACAGTATTCATTGGTTAACTTAAGTGACCTTAAAGCTTATTGGAGGGCATCCCACCTGTTTGTAGGTGATTTCCCCTTTGATTTCCTAACTAATAAACATTGGGCCATCTGCAGGTTAGCTTTGTTTAAAGACTCTGCACTTTGCAATGTAGCGGTCACAGGTTTGTGCTAGCGTTAGCAAGAAAACCACAGACTGTCAGCTTTGAGCTTTTCCTGTGACAGACTGCCAGCTCTGAGTTTTTCCTGTGACAGAGGAGAGGTTGGCCAGCTCTCAGCGACCCCTCCTCTTGTAACCACATACTCATCTCTTTTTACCCAGGTGTGAGGTGACCCCTCACCCAGCGGCCCTATGAAAACATGTTTTTCGTGGAAAGTTCCACGCTCTACAGCGACCTGTTAGCTTTAGCTCCTGCAGCTCAGCTGTGCTCTGGGGTGCAAAACATCCTGTGTGTCTAGCAGGTCCTAAGAAGAGGGGGAGTAGAGTATGCCCCTAGGCATAACAGCTTTTAAGATGGCTTTACTGTAGCTAAGTTAGAGCAAGCTAGGTGTACAGAAGCGGATTGCACAAGTTAGTATTCTTCACTATAATTGCATTCATCAAATATATATAATCAAATTTTTCTAATATAAATATTTAAATATGATAAAAGATGTTGGAATCATATTCATTCATTCATTAAGTAGATGCAATCATAAATTTTATAGAATGATGAGAGTAATTTATCACACTATCTAATTTGCCCAAATATTATATAATATAATGTATAAAATTAGCAAAATTTTTTATCATTTTTTATAGTCTAATAATGCTAAGAATATAGACACCTGTCTTGTTAAGTGTGCTATAAACATGATAACTCATTTATAAGCAAACTTCTTAGCTCTTTGGAATGTTTAAACTTTATTTTCTTTTTTTCCTTTTTTTAAAAGTGCTTTTAACTTTAATTAGTCACATTAATTAATACTTAAAGGAATGTTAGCAGTATATTATTTTCATATAGTTAAATAAAGGATTACACACATTTGAGTAAATTAGACAGAATTAAACATTTAAATAACTTTAAATGAAGTCATTACTGTCATTCAATGACTGTAAACTTTATTTTCTATGGATTCATTTCAAGACCTTACTGAAACAGGACTACTACTACTTGTCGCTTGCCTGAAAAATCACTTTCTGAGATGAAAAATATTTGGTCGAATGTCACACAGCATTAACTTACAAGTTATCTTAGTTATTTGCTTTGATAAAGTTACCTCATGTAGTTTTTAATATATATGATACTGACCTATTGTTTCAAAATAACAGAATTATTTATATTTTCCTTTATAATCTCTTTTGAATTAGTGTTGTGAGCAGCAAACTGTACTCCAAAAGACAAAGTATTTTCTTCTCGAGTATATTATCTGTCTTTTGTTTTGCAGACTACAAAAAAATGTTTATAATTATTCATTGAAGCAATATCCTACCTTCTACTTTCTCATCTCTGCATATACATTTTATCTTCTTATTACTTCATCTTCAAAAAAATATATTCAATTTAAACCACTTCTGCAGAAGAAAATCTGTAACTTTCTTAAATTTTATTCTTTAGCTTAATATCTTCTAAAATGATAACCACTAAATTTCTTTACAGTTAGCTCTTAGTAACATTATATATGCCTATAATTTGAACTAATGACATAATTATTTCTATAAGGACCCTGCCTTATCAAATTTTAATTTTGTAATGCTTATAAATAAATGGGTTTCTAGGTTTATTGTATTATTTTTGTTGGTCACTCATAAGTTTTAATACCTTAAAAAGATGAAAATGGTAGCTGTTCCTGTTGCTGTGTTCTTGAATTAATACACAGAATGTAAGACATATGATATTTGATGTCAGAATACTCTTGAAAAATAATATGATTTGGCATTAATTCTGTATACAACAAGCTAAAATATTTCTAGATTTTTCATTTTACTAAAAAGTAAAAAATTGTTTCTGAGAACGTTTTCATATCATAGATTTCAGAATATTTACTTTTTTAACAAATATTAACTACATTACAAAATATGTATGTTCTCCCTTTTAAATTGGAGGAAAGTCTGTAAATATAACTTCAAATCTAAGCCTGAAGGGAGCAGAAGGAAGAAATTAAGAGATCAGAGCAGATATAAATAAAATAGAAACTAGAAAAACAATAGAAGAGATAAACAAAAATAAGAATTGTTTTTCTGAAAAGATAAATAAAATTGACAAACCTTTAGTTAGACTAAAAAAAAGAGAGAAGATTCAAATAAATATAATAGGAAATGAAAGAGGATACAACTGATGCCACAGATATACAAAGAATCATGAGACTATGATAAACAATTATATGATAAGAAACTGGACAGCCTAGACAAAATGGAAAAATTTCTAGAAACATACAATCTACGTAGCCCGAATTATAAAGAAATGGCATATCTGAACAGACCAGTAACAAGTAAGGAGATTAAATAAGTAATAAAAAGTCTTCCATCTAAGAAAAGTCCAAGATCTAATGGCTTCACTGCTGGAATCAATCCAATGCTTAAGAAAGAACTAATACCAATTCTTTTCTATGTCTTCCAAAAAAATTGAATAGTATGGAAAACTTCCAAACTCATTCAATATGGCCAGTGTTATCCTGATACCAAACTCAAGCAAGGGGATTACAAGAAAAGAAAATTATAGGCCAATATCCCTAATAAAAATAGATGCAAAAATTCTCAAAAAAACAAACCAAATTCTATACTAGCAAACCAAATTCAATGGCACATCCAGAGTTATTAACCAATATTAAGTGGGATTTGTCCCTGAAATGCAAGGATGGCTCAACATACTCAAGTCAATAAACTGAATACACCACATTAACAAACAAAGGACAACAACTGTATGATTCTCACAACAGGTGCAGAGAAAGCTTTTTTTTTTTTTACTGGTAAGAGGATCACAACACTCAGCACGGTGTGGTCGGCACCACGTTCAGCCAGTGAGCGCACTGGCCTTGGCACTACCAGCATTGCGCTCTCCTGAGTGAGCCACAGGGCCGGCCCAGAGAAAGCATTTAACAAAGTTAAACATTCATTCATAACAAAAACTCTCAAAAATTATGTAAAGAAAAAATTATCTCAACACAATAAAAGCCATATACAACAAGCCCACATCTAACATTAGGTGAAAAGTTCAAAGCTTTTTTTGTAAGATCAGGAACAAGAGAATCACACCCACACTAGTCATTTATATTTGCCACAGTACTAAAAGTCCTAGCTAGAGCAATTAGGCAAAAGAAGAAAATAAAAAGCATCCAAATTGGAAAAGAAGTTAAATTGTCTCTGTATGCAGATGATATGATGTTATGTATAGAAAATCTAAAGACCTCACTAAAAACTATATAAGTGAATTCAGTAAAGTTTCAGTATATGAAGTAGACATACAAAAATCAGTAGAGTTTCTATACATTAACCATAAGTTATCTGGAAAAAAATGAATAAAGCAATTCCATTGGCAATAGTTACAAATATTAAAATACTTAGAAATACATTTTAGCCAAGGAGGTGAAAAATCTGCACACTGACTACTATAACACATTAAAGAAAAAAGAACTGAAAATACAATACATGAATAGATATAGTCATGAATTGGAAGGATCAATATTGTTAAAATGTTCTTACTGCTCAAAGTGATCTACAGATTCAACAAAATCCCTATCAAAATTCCAATGGCATTTTTCACAGAAATAGAAATCATTTCTAAAATGTGTATGCAACTACAAAATACATAACCAAAACAATGTAGAGAAAGAAAATCAAAGTTGGAGGGCTGGCCCCATGGCGCACTCAGGAGAGTGCAGCGCTGGGAGCGCAGTGGCACTCCCGCCACGGGTTCGGATCCTATATGGGGATGGCCGGTGGGCTCACTGGCTGAGCGTGGTGCAGGTGACACCAAGCCAAGGGTTGCGATCCCCTTAACGGTCACAAAAAGGACAAAAAAAAAAAAAAAGTTGGAGGTATCACACTCCCTAATTTCAAATTACACTGCAAATCTACGGTAGTTCAAACAATATGGTATTGGCATAAAAACAGACACATAGACCAATGAACCGGTCCAAGATGCAGAAGCAAACACAAGCCCATACTGTCAACTAATGTTTGATGAGGGCACCAAAAAACAGAATGGGAAAGAATAATCTCTTCAATAAACGGTTGGGAGAACTGGATATCCAAATGAAACAGAATCAAATTAGACTCTTACGCCATATACAAAAATAAACTCAAACAGATCAAAACCCCAAATATAAGACTTGAAACTTTGAAACTCCTAGAAGAAAAAATAGGGAGAGAGCTCCTTGAAATTCAACTTGAAAATAGATTTTTTTTTTTTGAATAGGAAACCAAAAGCACAGGCAACAGAAGAAAACATAAATGAGGGCCAATACATCAAATTAAAATACTTCCACACAGCAAAGGAATGAATCGGCAACATGAAAAGGCAGCTTATGAATTGGGAGAAAATATTTGGGAACCATATATTAGGTAAGAGGTTAATATCAAAATATATAATAAACTCACACAACTTAATAGCAAATAAAAAACAAATAACCTGATTAAAAATGGGCTGAAGACATGAGACGTATCTCCAAAGATGTACACTTCACCAACAGGTATATGAAAGGGAGCTCCACATCCCTAATCATCAGGAAATGTAAATCAAAACTGCAAGTCAACCCTTGTACATGGTCGGTGGAAATGCAGGTTGGTGCAGCCATTGCGGAAAACAGTATGGAGGTTCCCAAATAAATTAAAAATGGAGCTATGTAGGACCCAGTATAACCTCCTTTGGTTATATACCTAGAGGAAATGAAATCACCATCTGTTAAAGATACCTCCACTCCTATGTTTATTGCAGCATTATTCACAATAGTCAAGATATGAAAACAACCTAAGTGTATGTTGACAGATGTATAGGTTAAAAAATTGTTGTGTGTTTGTATATGTATGCAAGTGCATATATACACACACATAAATAATAGAATAATATTAAGCCCCACAAATAAGATCCTGCCATTGTGACAAAATGGATGAGCCTGTAGGACATGATGCCGAATGAAATATGCCAGACACAGAAAAAAATACTACATGTTTTCACTTATGTGTGGACTCTTACAAAAAAAAAAAATATATTGCACAGATATAGAGAGTATAACAGTAGTTACCAGGGACAGGGTGGTGGGAAAAATAGAGATGTAGGTCAAAAGTGTACAGAGTTGTAGTTATATTGGTTGAATTAGCTTAGAAATCTAATTTACATCATCTGGACTATGATGAATAATATTTTGAAAGGCAGTGGATTTCAGGTACTCTCACCAAAAAAAGAAAAAAAAAAAAAAAAGAAAATGAAAAAAGGAAAAAGGATAATTATGAATATGTGAGTTTAAGGAGACATTTATTTGCTTGACTTTAATCACTTTAGTATACATACATATATCAAAACATTATATTGTGCACCTTAAATTTATACAATAAAAATTTTAATGCTGTTCTTTTTATGTAACTATCAAAAGAAGGCAATTTTCTAATGTTATTCGTATGGTATATTACACATCAAGAAAACCTTCTTTTACACATTTTTGTAATTATTAGCATTTTAATTTTAGGCCTTTATGGGTTTGAATCTAGCCTTGGTAAGAGAATTCTGCATAGTGTGCCTTTGTAAAGTGTGCTTTTTTCTTTTTTAAGTGAATTCTTCTTTATTAATTTCTAAAGTTAAACTTGGTGAAGATTTGTTTAAAGGAAATCAATCCAAATAAAATGTTACCTACTCAAGATCACACAAAAATGCAATCATTATAAGATAATTAAAAGATTTGTAATTCTCACACTTTATTTTAATTACTCGCTTCCAGTATTGCAACAGTCGCTTAAACTGACTTTTAAAAAGCAGTTCAAGATGATCAGTTAACACATAAATGTTCTTTAATTGTTTTCTATTTGTTTTGCATGAGTATTCCCACAGCTAGAGCTAGATTGACGAGGAAATATCTAAAGCATTTTATGAGATTCATGATGTCTTTAAATTGATTCACTGAATAAGCACACTCAGATTATTAAAGAGAATGAGCACAGTCTGTTTTTAATGTGCAATGTTATTTTTTATTGGTTACTTCACAAACTAGGCATTCATGACTATTAGCTTCTTTTTCATCACAGCAAAAAAAAAAAAATTGAATATTTTAGGATTTCCATGTAAATTTATAGTTATCTAATCCAAAATAGAGGAGGAAATAAAGGAAAAGTAACTTTCCTTCAATATCTGCTACATCTACTACATGTCAAGTTCTACACTAGTTTCTTTATATGATATGACTTATTTCAACTTCAACATAAAGGAACATTGCAAAATTGAGAGGCTCATATTCTGGTATCATCGCTGATGAAAAGCTGTTTTGCAAAACATTTTTCATGGCCTTAAATATTTTAGATCTGGAATGGAATTTTTCAATGTTAACTAATTTATTAAAATATTAAAAAACAAACACTCATTGATAACCACATGAATAAATACCAAGTACTGCTTATGTCCTGGTGATGCAAAGGTGAATGAGATATTCCTGTAGCTTTCAATGAGATTGGGTTCTCTCAATAAGGAATGACCTGTTCTAAAAAAATGTATAAATCACATTTTGGTGTGAGTGTATGTATCTGTGTGTGTGAAAAAGAGAGAGAGAGAAAGAGAGAAGAGAGAGAGAAAAACTAATAATTCCACGTATCCTTTTATATTCCACTCATAAACCAAGAAAAGCCAAGATTTATTAAACATATGCTATGTCAGATATTCTGTATTTCATTCTCTTTTATCTTATTAAAGGCTTGACTCACCTTTAATTAGATTAAGTGAATAACTCGATATATAAAGTGGGTGGAGAGTTTTCTAAATGGTCATGGGGGAAAAAAAGCCAATTTTAGGACTGCTTATCAGATAGAAGTCAAGTAGTTTCCTACAAAGAATAGATAATTGTTTAGGTTACCTATGCCATGCTATTTAAATTCTGAATTGTGATTAACATGAGATAGTTCTGTGATTCTGATAGTTGCTCTCTGGAGGCCTGTGCTTGACATCCAACACATTTATTGCTCTATTTCATAATGAGTTCTAAGTATTTTTCATAGCCTGTGAAGAATGGTATGCGTAGGAGGCAATTAAAACAGTGGTTGGGAGAATGAAATAAGTATCTCTTGAAACCCTGCTTTCTCTAAACTGCCCCTTTTTTTTTTTTTTTTCTTTTTGTCTCTTTTTTCGTGTCTGGCAACGGATCGCAACCCTCGGTGTTGCTCCCACACCTCGCTCAGCCAGTGAGCGGGAACCGGTCTGTATGTGGGATCCGAACCCTCGGCGGGAGCGCCACCGCACTCTCAAGCGGCGCACTGTAGCAGTGCACCACCGGGCCGGCCCTAAACTGCCACTTCTAATTGAGCTTCCTACTAGAAGTGCCCTTGAAGTTCTTTCCTATCTCCAGGCCTACATATCATTTTGAGCTAAACAGCTTACGAACTACCCAGCAGATACATACATTCCAGCTAAATGTGAATTTTCTACTGTAGAATGTCTGAACTACAACTTTAATTGATCAGCAACCTTCCTGTAAGAAATAACCCTTCTATAAAGAAATGGGATTCTTTATAATCCTCTGGCTTCACTAATCACCTACTCCAGGTAATAGTTTCTGTAACTACCCTATTTATCTCTATCATTTTCATCTTCTCCATTTATATTGGATGATTCTCATTGCTATAAAAAATGGCTTTAGTTTACCCCATAAAAGAACATTGAATTTATATTTTACTTTAAGTTATATATCATATATTTACTTAAACAAAATGTATTTAAAAGAACTAGCTTTACTGGAAAAGTGGATTTTCTCACTTTTTTGTTATTCTCCACAAGGGGGTCTATCTCCACTTTTAACCCCTGTCTACAATCTTTGTTGTGAGCACCTGATGGAAGCCTGTCCAAAAAGCTTGTGAGGAGGCAAATCAATGAACAACAATAGAAAGTAGGAAGCATAAAGTTAGAGATCTAAGGAGAAACAGAAAAGGGTACAGAGTATCAGAGACCTATTAGGCAATAACTAGCAATGTAACAAATGTGCAGTTGGCATCCCCAAAAAGAGGGAGAACAGAATAAAACATTTCCAAAAACAGTGCTCCAACTATTTTCCACAAATATAATGAAAAGTATAAGTCCATACACCCAAGTTATCACATAAACTCTACACAGAATAAAAATAGAGCTACAACCAGACATATTGAAATCTAATTTCTAATGACAGAGTGATAAGAAAATCCTTATAAAAGCTAGAGGAAAAAATGTACACTATATGCAAACAATGCAAATAAAAATGATAGAACATTTCTCATGAGAAACTGAGCAAATCATAAAAATGATGAAGTTACTTTTTCAAGGTAGTAAAGGAAAATAAATACATGGTCAATATGGGTTATAATATCCAGTTAATATAAGTTTTAAAATGAAAGCAAAATAAATAGATTTTTACACCAACCACTAAACAAATAATAGAATAGGTAAAATCTGAAGGAAAAAAAATCTGACCATCCCATTTGCTGGAGAGGATACAGAGCAACAAGAATTCTTATTCATTGCAAAATGATACAGCCTCTTCGGAAGTCAATTTGGCAGTTTTTGACAAAGCTAAACATAATTTTTCCATACAATTAGGTTCCTAAGTATTTACCCAAGAAATCTGAAAACTTATGTTGAAAACATAACCAGCATGTGACGTTGTATAGCATCATCATAATCACTCCAAACTGGAAGAAACCAATAGTAACAGAATAAATTAAGCAGAATTGTTTTATATCCTCATATACTTATATCTCACAATATATAAGTATATATTATATACTTATATCTAAATATAAAATAAAAATGTATGTGTACATACTGACAGAGATAAATGACTGAGCAAATAATTTAATGAGAGAGAATAGGCAAGTCTTTTAAGCAAAATAATTTTAAATAATTGAACAATTCCCTGACCCTTAAGTGTGGGTTGCACATAACAACTTTGTTCCAAAGAATAGAGCATTGACAGTGGTAAATAATAATTTTACAGTGCAGTAACCTGACATACTTTCACTGAACCACATAAAAGCTAACGTCAATCGTGGTAACTCAATATATGTTGTCAATACATATCCTTGATACAACGTGATGAGAACAGTACTTTATGTCTGTGGCCTTCCTTCAATAAACCTGTGGGGAAAATAGGATAATTTAGTCAGGCTCCCTCCACATTTCTTGTAAACAATTTGTGTATGGGTGGAGTTAGTGTGCATGTGCACCCATGTATCTTTCTAGTTAATTGCTATTGTGTGTTCTGCAGTTTGTGAAGCAGGCTGGCAGCAGGGAACTGCATCTAAAAATATATCATGTTTACTCTGCTGGCAACTGCTCAGCGTTCAGGTTTTTCTTTGGACCTTGCCAGTAGCAGTTGTGTTTCTGAGTTTCTCCTTTAGACTGTTTAGCTCCTAGAGGGGTGTATGCTGAATAAAGACTATTCCTACTTCAACCAAAGCTCCAAGGACCTTTTGGCCAGTTACCTAGCTTTTAGACCTGCATGTGAAGGGTTTGTGAATGGCTGGAGGGGTCTGTTAGCTCCAGACCCCAGCTCTAGCTCGACAATTGGTTTTGTTGGTAGGATTATGCTACAATTGGTGTCGTTGGCAGTATTACGCCACAAAACCCAATACCCTATTCTAATCACAGAAGACCAAAAGACAAATCACAACTACGGAATATTTTACAAAATAAATTATAAGTTCTCAAACTGTCAAAAGTTATCAAAAACAAGGAAAGTCTGAGAAATTCATTACTGCTAAGGGGTGTCATGAAAACATTATGACTAAATGTATTATGCTGCCCTTGATAAGATCCTTGAACAGAAAAAGAACGTTAGGTTAAAAACTAAGGCTATCTTAGTAAACAATGAACTCTACTCAACAATAATGTTTAATACCGATTCTTTAATTTTAACAAATGTGCCATAATATATACAATGTTGATAACAGGAAAGACGGTGTGTTGGTTATGTGGCAACTCTCTGTGGTATCTTCATAATTTTTCTGTAAATCTAAATCTGTTTAGAATTAAAAAAGCAAAATAATATAAGAAAATTACATATATACATATGTGTGTGTGTGTGTGTGTGTGTGTGTGCGTGCAAACCCTAAGAGAAACCCAAGAAAGCTAGAGTGCTTAAATTAATATCAAATAGTAAACATCTCAGCAGAAGAAATATTACCAGGTATGGAGAGAAACATTTTAACTTGTTAAAAAGCATTTATTGAGATGGTAAACACCTTATATAAATTGTAATCTAATAACAAAGTTTCGAAATACATAAAGCAGAAACTTATACAAGTGCAAGGAGAAATAACAAAATCAAAAATATTGTCATAGATTTTGACAGTTCTCTCAGTAACTGACAGAACAAGTAAACAAAACCATCTCTAAGACTGTAATATGCCTAAAAACCATGAT
Organism: Galeopterus variegatus; assembly: GCF_000696425.1. Taxonomy (NCBI): domain Eukaryota; kingdom Metazoa; phylum Chordata; class Mammalia; order Dermoptera; family Cynocephalidae; genus Galeopterus; species Galeopterus variegatus. The sequence goes on from NW_007727907.1 coordinate 320,498, forward strand.
CACAAGAATTAGCCTAATTGATTTTTTAGATCACTCAACCCTCAAATACTAGACTGCAGTTTATTTTGAGCTGCACAAAATATATTCTATAAATAAGACCATATTCGAGGCCATAACACATGAATTAATGAGTTAAAATATTTAATGTATTAAACATTTTAAAATTATGCAATACATGTTCTTTGACCGTAATGGAATCAAAGTAGAAATCAATTACAGAAAATACATAGACAATTAACAATATTTAGAAAGTAATCAAATATTTTTAAGTCACCTAGGTGTTAATGCATCATAGTAGAAATAATTAATAAAATTTGAAAAAGTTTTACCTAAATTAAAAAAAATACAATCTGTCAAAATTATGGAACACAACTAAAACATTATTTACATCTTTTAATGATCATATTATAAGAAAAAAATGAAGGTCTTAAATCCATGAACCATGAAAACACCTTAATAAGCTACTAAAGGAAGAGCAACTAAATACTAAGTAGAGGGAAGAAAATAGTAATTGTAAAGGTGGATATAATTAAAAGAGAAAACCAGAGAAAATAAAATAGGAAAAGCAAAAGCTGCTTTCATGAAAAGTTTTATAACATTGATAAATACCTAACCAGACTGATCAATCAAAAAGAAGGAAAAGAGAAACCTAAATTATCATTATCTGGATGAAAGAGAGGACATCACTACAGATTCAACAGACATTAAAAGGATAATAAAAGTATATTGAGAACAATTTTAAGTCTGAATGATTAGATAAAACTGAAAAGTTCTTTCAAAATCACACACTATGAAAGTTTACCAAGGAAGAACTATACAATCTATCTACTAAACAAACAGACTTTGTATGAAAAAACTTTTACACATAAAAAGCCTCAGGCACAGATCACTTCAATGGTCAATTCTAACAAAATTTTACAGAAAAAATTATACCAATTCTATATCATTTTTCACAAATTATAGAAGAGGAAGAAGCATTTCCCAGGGTATTTTATGATGTGACAGTTACAATGATAAAATCTGGTGAAGAAAAGTACAAGATACTAGTACTAAACATTGATATTCATAGTGGACTTAGATGCAAAAATCCTAAACTAAATAGTAGGAAATCAAATATATCCATACTTAAAAGGATTAATCCTTAGGTACAAGTAGGTTTTACTTTGGAAATGGAAGATTAATATTTGGAACCTAATCTATGTAATTCACTTTATTAAAAAATCAAAAGAAAAATATAAAAATTCTCAATAGATGCTGAAAAATCAGTTGAAAAAATTTAACATCTATTCATGATAAAATCTCACCAAAGTGATATAGAAAAGTATTTTTTTAATGTCAATAGAGGGAAACTATGAAAAATCTATAGGTAGCATAATACTTAACAAAAGACTGAAAACTTTGCTTCTAAGATGAGGAACAAGGCAATATTGTCTAATATTTCTACTTACATTTTATTATTAAACTTGTTTTTTAGGAAATATAAAAAGGAAAAGAGTAAAATAAAATTATGAATAACAGAAAGAAAAATGTATTTTTTTTTGTTTCTGACATGTTCATGTGTATATAAAATGGCGAAGAATATATTAAAAAACTTCTAAAATAAATAAGTTACTGACTTTATAAAAAAGGTCACTATTAAAAGTTATTTTTTTCTAAACATTAACAATAAAATTTAGAGCACATACTAAAATACCATATGCATAGTATCATGCATTAAATGCTTAAGATTAAATTTTAAATATATAAATATATGAAAAGACTACATACTAAGAAGTATAACAATGTTGAAGGAAAATTTAAAATAACCAAATAAATGGAAAGGTCTACCAGGGTTATGTATTGAAAGTCTCAACATTTTTATGATCCCCAAATTTATATAGAATAAAGTACATGGAATACCCAAAACAAGAAAATAATTTTCAAAGGGAACCAAGTTGGGGAGAACTCTGTCATCAAGCCATAGAACTGAATACAGTCCAGAAATAGATCAATCAATTGATTTTTCACAAAGATGCCAAGATGATTCAACCGGGGTAGAATATTTTTTTTTTAATAAATGGTGCTGGAACACTATTCCTATGGACACAAAATAAACATGGATTTTATTCTTATGCACTGAATGCTTTTGTCACTACCCCCCAAAAAATTTATATCTCAAATCCCTACTCTTCAATGTGATGGCATTAGGGAGTGAGACTTTTGAGAGGTAATTAATTTCAGATGAGGTCAGGGTGGTGGGGACCTCATGGTGGAATTAGTGTCTTTGTAAGAAGTGAGGATACCGCAAGATGGCACACATCTCCAAGCCAGGAACAGGACCTTAATCAAGAACTGAATCTGCTGACAGCTTCATTTGGGAATTCTCAGCCTCCAGAAATGTGAGAAATGAATTTCTGTTCACGGCCACCCAGTTTATTTCATTTTGCTATAGTAGCCTAAGCTGAGTAACACACATATCTTGCACCATAACAGAAATTAACTTAAAATTAATTGCAGACTAACTATAATTGATAAACTTATAACAATTCTTAAAGAAGAACATGGAAGAATTGTTGTAACTTTGATTAGGGAAATATTACATAGGGTGCAAAGAATATAAACCATTTACAGAAAAATGTATAGACTGAATACCAGAAATTTAAAAATGTGGTCATAGCCATTATTAAGAAAATTAAAGTCAAGACAAAAACTATAATAATATTTTGTAAAATAAGTACCTGATAAAGGATTTATTTTCAGATTAAAGAATTTTTACAACTCCAAAAATAAGCCAATTTATAATACGTGTAAAAGATTTTTAAAAAGACACTTTAACCAAATAATATAATTCAGTGGTCCATAAGCTCATGAAAAGTGGCTCACCACTGTTAGCTGTCAGAAAGATGCAAACTAATAGCAATGAGAGACCATCTATGTCTAGAATAGCTAAACTTAAAAAGACCAAGAAAACCAGTGTTAACAAGGATGCTAAGCAACTGGGACTCTAATACATTGGGCATGGGAATGCAAAGTGGAATAGACACTTTGGAAAGTAGAATGTCAGTTCCTTATATAATTAAGCATATATTTCCTATATCACTCAACAATTTACTCCTATATATTTACCCAAGAGAAATGAAAGCATAGGTTTATGTAAAGATTTGCATGCGAATGCTCATGGCAGCTATTTCATGGAAACATCCCAAATGTTCATCGAATGAAGAATGGATAAGCACATTTTGTTATATCCTTGAAATGAAATAGTACTCAGAAATAAAAGTGAATAAATTGCTGATGCAAACCACAGCATCGGTGAATTTCAACAGCATTATGCTGTGTGAATAAAGCCAAGCACAAATGACTACATATTGTATGGTTCCATTTATATAAAATTCTAGGAAAGACAAAATTATAGTGGCACAGAGCAAATTAGTTGTTGCTACAGACTGCATTTGGTGGGAGGGTCTTGACTGCAAAGGGTCCATGAAAAAATGTTGAGTTTGTTCTGTAGCTTGGTTGTGATAGTGTTACACAATGATATTCATTTACCAAAACCCACTGAAGTATAAATTTTAGTGAGTATATTTTATTGTATAAAACATATACCTCAGTAAATCTGCTTATTTTTAAAATATGTTTGACAACGTTCTTACCCAGTAGTAAATGCTCAATAAACAGCAGCTAAAATGAGCTTTTATTAGCAGATTGCAATGGTCTCGTTAAATAGAAGCAGGACTGAAATTAGATTTTAAAAAACTACAGAATGACTTCACGAGTCCAAGCTCTGGTAAAATTTGGCCTTAAAGGGCATTGAAAAAAAAAAAAAAAAAAGATTAACGTGCTCACCCTTTGTCATCACAAGTCTATTGGGAATTAAGTCATCTTAGACTGAAATTTGAAAAACATAGTCCCTAATGGGTAATGTATTTTACATATTGAAAATACATTCCACCATTCTTGAAAATATTCCTCAGATGAGGGTCCTGAAATGCCATTAGGTGATATGAGAATTAAATCCCTGACTTAAACTAGAGATACTGAAGTAGTATAGCATAGAGGTTAAAAGTGTGGGCTTTAGATTTGAGCAGACTTGAGTTGAAATATTAGCTCCGGGCCGGCCCGTGGCTCACTCGGGAGAGTGCGGTGCTGATAACACCAAGGCCCCGGGTTCGGATCCCATATAGGGATGGCCGGTTCGCTCACTGGCTGAGCGTGGTGCTGACAACACCAAGTCAAGGGTTAAGATCCCCTTACCGGTCATCTTTAAAAAAAAGAAAAGAAAGAAAATATATATATATGCATGCCTTAACTTTTTCCTGTGCTTTCGCAATTCTGACACAATAATAGTGGGGTTTTTGTTAGCCTTTAAAAGCCTGCTGCAAACATTAAACCTACTTTGCCAAGTAACAGCTGAGCAGGCAAGGCATCTTACTGCCCAATGTGCTCGCTCTTCTTTTCAGTAGCATCAGAATATTTGGAGTGCCAGTTGCAGAAACTATTTCACAATTATGAAGTGAGTGTTGGATCCTTGCCGTATCATTTTGAGTAGTACCATTTCCCTAAAATTGTGCTGCTTTAGAAAATGGCATTATGACACTGTGCGTGAGTGAGAATATCTGCCATCCTCTAACACCTGGGCATAATGGGAGGCAGACTTAATGACCTCTCACTATATTCCCTTTGATGGTAGACTGTATGCATAACCATTTCTGGTGTTCTATTTACCTGTGTTTTCTAATATTTTCTAGTCAAATTTTAAAATGAAATAGTTTTCTGATTTGCCATCATTTCCGGACTTCCTTATTAGAAATTCACCAAGATTTTCAGCACTCCACATGCTTATTATCTCAGACAGTTTCAAATAGGAACCACCATGTATACATACATCTCATTCAACATGTCTAGTCATGTTATAGAATTAGTAGGCTGAAGTTCAGGCTCTAGATTACCATTGGAAGACTCCTTTAGCCTTTGTACAGAGAGTAGGAATGATGACTCATCTACCACTACTATGATTTCAGAAAGGTTCTCCTAGGTCACATTATTTCTCTGTCCATTTGGAACTAACATGTCACTTCTGGGTCTTAGTTAACCATTCTGTATTTCTCCTATATTTCCAGAAGTAAATAGAAAGATAAGGGACAAAAATGTATTGCCAGGAAATTGTGTGAGGACTTAAGTATGAACTCTTACTGAATTAATAATTACTCTAAACAATACACATTTATATACTGATTTATATTTTAAATTTTTTATTTCCAGAAGTAAATAGAAAGATAAGGGACAAAAATGTATTGCCAGGAAATTGTGTGAGGAGATAAGTATGAACACTTACTGAATTAATAATTACTCTAAACAATACACATTTATATACTGATTTATATTTTAAATTTTTAAAAAAATGTATCATTTGATTCTCATGTAAACTGTAGAGATCAGGCATTATTAACATCAACATAACAGATTGGAAAATTGAGGCTCACAGGAAATCAAGGAACTGTCTGGGATGTCTAATACAAAAGCAGTGTCAAAGGAAGTAGAGTCAGGTTATGTTATAACAAATCCGTTAGTTTTCTACGATACTATAATAATGGCATCTGGGCAAAAAGATAGAGAAGACACCTCCTCAGTGATGTCAAATCTACAAGGGAGACAAATTTTAATATTTAGAGTTAAAGTCAAAATATATTATCCCTTATCCAAGGAATTATTATATGTCTTGATTGTAGTGGTAAGTACATGGGTGTATACATTGTCAGAACTCATCCTGCTATACATTTAAAATAGATGTATTTTTATTGTATATAAATTATACTTCAATAAAGTTAATTTCATAATATATTACCTCTGAAAAGTAGTGGTTTATATCTACAAATTTTAATATTCTGCATCATCAACTCATGTAATAAATAGTTGAAATGCAAACATAATTACTGACACATAATTTATGCAACCAATTTGGTGATCTTTACATGGTTATTGAATTAAATAATTATGCTTTTTGTGTCAACTAACTATTACAGAAGTTTTGTTTTTGTTATGCTGGTTTTGGTTTTCTTTTAATACCTATGCTTAGAAATGCTCTGCTATTTTTTTTTTTAAATCACAAGTTCTATTTTGTACAAAAATTCTAACAGTAAAATTTTAATTTAGTACTCCATGTGTAAAATATAGCTGACATTTATGAGAAAAAAATGACTTAAATTATCTGCAGATGGTTTACCAAATAATTCATTGTTTTCAGAACACAATTCTCAGATGCATATCTGCTTATATAATAATATTTTTCCAAGTAACTTGGTAGTTAGCTTAAGAAAAATGTTAGTTTAATTTGAGTAAACAATAAAACTAATAATTGTTGTGATAACAATAATAAATTATTTCTAAAGCTGCCAAACTTCCACCAATCTAGCAAGAAATGAATAAAAGAGAAATTCAAATTGACCAGCTGGTTACAAGAAATTTGTGTTTTGCTAGGGAGATGCGTACATTTTTACCTTTATAAATAGCTGTATGTCTTCAATTTGCCTTATAGCACTATTATATGTTTTTATTTACTGTGGCTGGCGAAATAAATAGTGGCTAGAAAGGACGTTGTTTATTTAATATAAGTATTAAGAAGAGGCATTCCCTATAACTTGCAGGCACTCTTGGGATTTTTGCCCCAGTTTTAAAGAATGACAGCCAAAGTACCTTTATCTGACATTTAGGATGATTAAATTTTGAAAAATCACTTGGCATATTCAGCAAGACTCCACAGGGTACTCTGGCTTTATAAGGCAATGGATCATGTTAGCTTAACTTATATTTAAGATTTGTTGGCCTGATATTATTGTGTTAGGCAGTACTGCTGATATGGAAACATAAAATTTTGCTGCCATGAGATCAAGTTTGTGCCTGCCCTACACTATAAATTAGTTCCATAATGTTTTAAAACGCAATGTTTATTCTGGCTCTAGTAGTATTGTGAAATAGCAAACTGTGCTTAAATACATAAAATTAAGCGTACTCTGTGTGAAAACAGATTTTTTTTTTAATTCATGTATTATTGGAATTGAGAAATAAAGTTTACTTAGCCACCAAGAAGTTTTATATTAAGCTAAAAGACAGAAACCAGTTGTGTTTGAGAGTTTTAAAAAGAGTCCTGTCCTTTTGACCTATAATGCCTAATTTTTATTATTTTTAATTTTATACTCATATTGATTCTTATTGCAGCATAATGAGAAATGTAATGAGACATGCGAAGGAGGATAGAATAATACAATAGAGTCCTGTCCTTTTGACCTATAATGCCTAATTTTTATTATTTTTAATTTTATACTCATATATTGATTCTTATTGCAGCATAATGAGAAATGTAATGAGACATGCGAAGGAGGATAGAATAATACAACGATTATAAAAATGTGTGCCATCTATGACACCCCACTTTAAAAACATATATTTTTAAGTATTACAATGCAGTAATTAGTCTAAATCAATTTTGAAAGAACAAAATTATTCTATGTGTTTTAAATCATTTGAAGAAAAACTGCATAAATAGAATATGACAAATATTCAGTTATAATTTGAAAATACCTTGAAAAATATGGATGAGACAAAGTATGATTTTGTCAATACAAAAGGTAGGAAAACAATATACAGCTCACTTGGTTTTCCCATCCCCTGAACACACAAGAAGGCACAGATAGTGTTTACTATAAAACAAAAGCATAAAACTTTTGAAACACTGGATCATTACCTGCTAGTTAGAAAATTATCTTATTGTTAAGTACACGTAGAACAATACTGAACACATAAAATGTGCAGAAATTTATAATCATTTAATAATTTTCTTATTTAAAGATATTGTATAATTCTATGAAAGTCTCTGATTTGTATATTTCAAGCATTTGTTTTGTTTTCTTACCAATATAAAACAAGTTTGAAAAGAGCTAAAAATTAAGCAAGTAGCTTGATTTTTTGCCTCATATTCTACTATTATTGGAGGATTTTGATACTGTATATAAAAGTGACCTCAATTCCTACTAAGTTTGTATATCAGGGATAATATATATGAGTAAAACTATCTTTTTAATTGTGTTTGTTGCACTAGACTCATTTAAGGAATAATCAAAAAAAGTATGCACAATTTCAAGATGATAATGCAAAAATTATGATATAAAATATCCATTTTAATTTTACACGTTTCCCAAAATAAATTGACTTAATGTACTAAATAGATAAAATTGCGTCTATTGTATATGATGTATTTGGCAAAAGGGAATTTGGTGTTATTAATTTGGCAATTTTATAAACCTATTAACACCAAGCATTGTAAAAGATAAGTTTATAACTGCTAATATTTATTGATGAATTGTAAATATCACACACCAAATAAAAGGGAATTTTCCTCATATAATAATCTATTAATCCTACATTTTTTCTGTAATTTATATTTTAGCATGCAAATTTGTTCATTATTTTAAGCTCAATAAGTTATCCAAAAATTTTATGTTATTTAATTTTAAATTTTCAAAAAAATTATTCAGTATTAAAAAATTGCTCAACCAAGGATATTGGCATGTAGTTTTCTTTTTTATTGTTATATCTTTGTCAGGTTTTGGTATCAGGGTGACGCTGGATTCATAGAATGAGTTTGGGACAATGATTTCTATTTCAAGTTTTGGGAATAGTTTGGAAAGAACTGGTATTAATTCCTCTTTAATGGTTTGTTAGAATTCAGCACTGAAGTCTTCTGGTCCTAGGCTTTTCATTTTTGGGAGGTTTCTAATTAGTGCTTTAATCTCATTGCTTATTATTGTTCTGTTCAGGTTTTTCTATGTATTCTTGGTTTAATCTTGGTAGTTTGTATGTGTCTAGAAATTTATACATTTCCTTCAGATTTTGAAATTTGTTGGCATATAGTTCATAGTAATCTCTAATGATTCTTCCTATTTCTGCAATATCAGTTGTGATATCCCCTTTTTTGTTTCTGATTTTTGTTATTTGGATCTTCTCTTTTCTTTTTTAAGTAAGCCTGGCTAGTGGTTTGTCTATTTTGTTTATCTTCTCAAAAAACCAACTTTTTGTTTCATTGATTTTTTGTATCAAATCTTTGGTCTCTACTTCATTTATTTTGGCTTTAATTTTTATTATTTATTTCTCCCTACTAACTCTGGGATTGGACTGTTCTTGTTTTTCTAGTTCCTTGAGGTGTAAAGATAGGTTATTTATTTGAAATCTTTCTATTCTCTTGTTGTAAGCATTTATTGCAATAAACTTTCCTCTTTATACTGTTTTTGCAGTATCCCATAGGTTTTGGTAGGAAGTGTTGTTATTATCATTAGTTTTGAGAATTTTTTTGATTTCCTGTTTGATTTCTTCTTTAACCCATATGTCATTCAGAAGAATGTTGTTTAATTTCCAAGTCTTTCTGTGATTTCCAAAGTTCCATTTGTTATTAATTTCTAATTTTAATCCATTGTGGTCTGAGAAGATGCATGAAATGATTTCAATTTTTCAAAATTTTTTGATACTTGATTTGTGACCTAATAGGTGATCTGTCTTGGGGAATGTTCCATGTGCTGATGAGAAGAATGTAAACTACAGACTTATATCCTTGATGAATTTGGACACTAAAATCCTCAACAAAATACTAGCAAGCAGAAAACAGCAACATATCAAGAAGATTATACATCATGATCAGTGGGATTCATCCTAGGAATGCAAATATGATTCAACATAAGCAAGTCAATAAATGTGATACAACACATCAATGAAGTCAAGAACAAAACTCATATGAGCATCTCAATAGATGCAGTAAAAGCATTTGACAAAATTCAACAGTCCTTCATGATAAAGACTCTCAACAAATTAGTTATAGAAGGAAGGTATCTCAATATAATAAAAGCCATATGTGATAAACCCACTGTCAATATCATCCTGAATGGGGAAAAGCTGAAAGCTTTCCCATTAGCATCAGGAAGAAGAAAAGAATGCCTGCTTTCTCCACTCCTATTTAACATGGTATTGGAAGTACTTGCCAGAGCAATTAGACAAGAGAAATAAAGGGCATCCAAATAGGTAAAGAGGATACCAAATTGTCCCTGTTTGCAGATGACATGATTCTATATATAGAAAACTCAAGAGACTATATGAAAAGAGCTGATAAATGAACTCAGTATGGTTACAGGATACAAAATAAACATACAAAAATCAGTAGTGTTTTTATACTCCAACAACATCTAGAAGAAAAGTAGATCAAGGAAGCAAGCCAATTTTCACTAGTCACAAAAAATTAAAATACCTAAGAATAAAATTAACCAAAGAGGTGAAAGATCTTGACAATGAGAACAACAAATCACTGCTGAAAGAAACTAAAGAAGGCACTAAGAGATGGAAAAACATTCTTTTTGGATTGAAGAATCAATGTAGTAAAAATGTCAATACTTCCCAAAGCCATCTACAGATTTACTGTGATTCCCAACAAAATACCAAAGACATTCTTCACAGAAATAGAAAAAATAATCCTAACATTCATATGGAACAACAAAAGATCCCAAATAGCCAAAGCGATCCTGAGCAAAAATAAGTAAAGTCAGAGGCAGTACACTTCCTGACTTCAAACTATACTACAAATCTATAGTAACAAAAACAGCATGGTACTGACATATAAACAGACCCGTGGACCAATGGGACAGAATAGAGAACTCAAAAATAAACCTATGTGTTTACAACCAACTGATCTTTGACAAAGGCACCAAGGACATACACTGGGGAAAAGAGCCTCTTCAATAAATGGTGCTGAGAAAGCTGTATATCCATTTGCAGAAGAATGAAACTTGATCCATACCTCTCAGCATATACCAAAATCAACTCAAAATGGATTAGAGATTTAAATATAAGGCCTGAAACTTTAAAACTCCTAGAAGAAAACTTAGAAGAAATGCTCAAGGATTCAGGACTGGGCAATGACTTTATGAATAACACCCCAAAAGCACAGGCAACAAAAGAAAAAATAAACAAATGGGATTATATCAAACTAAATACCTTCTGCACAGTAAAAGAAACAATCAATAGACTGAAAAGATATCCTACAGAATGGGAGAAAATATTTGCAAACTACACATCTAAAAAGGGATTAATATCCAGGATATACAAAGAGCTCAGGCAACTTTACAGCAAAACAAACAAACAAAAAATAATCCAAGTAAAAAATGGGCAAAGGAGCTGAATACACATTTGTCAAAGGAAAACATATGACTGTCCAGGTATATGAAAAAATGCTCAACATCACTAATCATTGGGGAAATGCAAATCAAAACCACTTTGAAATATCACTTCACCTCAATCAGACTGGCTATTTTTAAAAAATACAGAGAATAACAAATGCTGGTGAGGATGTGGAGAAGGAGGAACCCTCCTGCACTGTTGGTGGGACTGTAACTTATTACAGTCATTATGGAGCACAGTATGGAGTTTCCTTAAATAACTACAGGTAGAACTCCCATATGATCCAGTAATCCCACTACTAGAGATATATCCAGAGGATTGGAAAATATCATGTTTATTGCAGCTGATTTACAATAGCTAGGGGATGGAGCCAACCTAAATGTGCATCGATGGATGACTGGATGAGGAAATTGTGATCTATATACACAACGGAATACTACTCAGCCATAAAAAAGAATGAAATTCTACCATTTGTAGCAACATGAATGAGCCTGGAGAAAATTATTCTAAGTGAAACAACCCAGATACAGAAAGAGAGATACTGCACATTCTCACTTATAACCAGGAGCTGAATCACTAAGTAAAGTAGTGAACAATAAAGAGAGACAGAGTGAAAGAAAGAAATAGCAATCACAGTAATACATTGAACTTTTAGAAAACTAGAGGTGGAAAAGGGGAGGGGAGGGAGTGAGGGAGGGGGCTTAATGAGGAATTGGTCAATGGACACAAAGAATAATTGCATTTTGTAATGATGAATAAGCTAACTATACTGATTTAACCACCACATTGTACACAATTATTGAAAATCAACATTGCACTCCACATTTATGTAGAATAAAAAAATTATTTAAATTGGTCAACCAACTAAAATTGAAAAATATTCATCCCATTAAATTAAGAGACATGAAAATATTGATTAGTCACATTTTTATTGGAATATAGAAGAAGAATAATTAACTATATTGAAATTTTTTTGCAATCATAATTACTAGCAAACATTTGTATTGAGTATATTTATGCCTAAATAAGAAATTTAATGAATCTAATATATAGTTTATGAATTCCTCTAAAGTTATCTATTACTCTAAAGGTTTCATTCTGGAATTTTTCATCGATATAGAAGAACACATTCAATGTTAATGTTTTGGTGAAACATTTCTTCCATGTTTTGGTTACTATAGTTTTGTAATATAATTTGAAGTGACGATTTTTAATACTTCTGGCTTTATTTATTTTTTTGCTCAGGATCACTTTGGCTCCTCAGCGTCTTTTGTTATTCCATATGAATGTTAAGATTGTTTTTTCTATTTCTGTAAAGAATGTCATTGGTATTTTGATGAGGATCGTATTGAATGGGTAGATCACTTTAGGAAGTATTGGTATTTTCACTACCTTGATCTTCCAATCCATAAACAAGGAATGTCTTTCTGTCTTGTGGTGTCCCCCTTAATTTCTTTCAGCAGTGATTTGTAATTCTCATTTTAGAGATCTTTCACCTCCTTGGTTAGATTGATTCCTAGGTATTTTATTTTTTGGTGACTATTGTAAATGGTTTGCTTTCTTGGTTTCTTTTTTTGTGCCAGTGTGTTGTTTGAGTACGAAAACACTACTGATTCTTTATATTGATTTTGTATCTTGCAGCATTACTGAATTAATTTATCATCTCTTAGAGTTTTATGGTAGAATGTGTCAGGTTTTCTATATATAAGATCATGTTATCTGCTGACAGGGACAATTTGACTTTTTCATTTTCTATTTGGATGCCCTTTATATCTTTCTCTTCTATGATTGCTCTGGCAAGTATTTCTAATACTATGTGAAATGGAGTGGTGAAGGCAGGCATCCTTGCCTTGCTCCTGTTTTTAAAGGAAAATTTTCAGCTTTTCCCCATTCAGAGTGATATTGGTGGTGGGTTTGTTGTATATGGCTTTTATTTTCTCAAGTTACCTTCCTTCTACACCTGATTTGTTGTGTCTTTATCATGGCGAATTTTGTCAAATGCTTTTTATGCATCTATTGAGATGATTATACAGTTTTTGTTCTTGATTTTGTTGATGTGGTATATCACATTTATAATACATTGATACTCTAGAAGAAGAGAACAGAACTGTGGTTACTAGAAGTGGAAAGGAGGAGGACTAGTGGGAGAGGGAGGGGGATTAATGAGAAATTAAGAGGAAATTGGTTAATTGACACAAAGAATGATTACATATTTTAATGATAAAAAGCTACCTATCCCAATTTAACCATCACATATCGTACACAAATATTGACAGTCAACTTTGCACCCCACGGATATGTATAATCAATTATATTTCAATTAAAAAATAAAATAAAATGTGCTGCAACATTTCTTTTTTATATTTAATTTAATACTTATTCAGTGTTTCCTATACTTAGGTACACATATAACAAGATCATTTTTATATTTATGGTCATGCAATTTTATTTGGATTTTTTTTTAATGAGATAATTTGTATGTGTCTACAAGAATTGCTTTCTGTAATCACCACATAGTAAGGGGGGAATATGTGTGTTTGTGTGTGTGTATATGTAACATTTGTGAATAAAGCAAGACAATTATTTAAGTCTTCCATGTTATTATGGGACATTGTTTAACAGACTCAATGAAATTTTAATTATTTAAGAAAGTACACCTATGTTTATCTTTGTTATTTACTATGTGTGAATAAAGCAAGACAATTATTTAAGTCTTCCATGTTATTATGGGACATTGTTTAACAGATTCAATGAAATTTTAATTATTTAAGAAAGTACACCTATGTTTATCTTTGTTATTTACTATCTGATTAGCACCCAGAGTAAATTTCTATCACGTAGAAAAGATATTTTCAATATTATAGTTTTAATACTCTACAGTACATTAACCAGTTTTGTATCTGTTAACATATTTCTTGTAGCATTTCATTGATTGGATGATTATATAAATCTCTATTTCTCAAATTATCCTTTTAGCCAGCTTTGCCATCTTGCTTGTTTCTTATTCGATGAATGTGTTGCATAAATATTTTTGATACATGTTTATTCTATATTTGTATGAAGGTTATGTTTTTAAATTTTGATAATTATATTTGCTAGAACCTGCATATGGTGATTACTACAGTTTGATAAACAGGAAGTCTTTGTCCTGGCAACATTTATTTTGATGTTAATTTTCACTAGATCATGACTAAAGGCAGAGTACGACGTCTCTCCTTTAGATTTCTTCTGGAGGTTGACTCAATCATTCTCACAGTGTTTAGTGAAGTTCAAGAAAACATTATCAACAGCACCTCCTCTATCACTGCCCAACAATATTCATGCTAAGTGAGCTACTTAGCCAATTATTGTTAGAAAATTCATACCAAATAATAGTTTTAACTGCTGTTTGTGTCTGAGATTCAGAAGGTTTGAGAGTTTCTTGACCCAGTGTTTAGCTTCTGGGAGCAGTGGATATATATGTAGTGACAGCTTTAACTGTTTCATAAAGTTAGAGTCAATGTTCCTAGAAAAAGCATCCTGCACTATCTAGGCATTATAAATTTCTAAGCCTAAGGAATTCATGCCCTTCCTTAAGGTAAGACTATCTACTGGGTTTATATTCAGGAGCAGTTCCTGCCTTTCAAGTAAACTCTTACTCCCTTAGGATAGAAAAAGTCAAGCCCACTACAAAGAACTGATCACTGTGGTTTGGTTTGTAAAATAATAATTTCATAAGTATAAATTTTAGTGTAATTATTATGAATTTAATGAAACTGAATTTTGTCCCGTACCCCACAGGTTGGAGAATATCAGTCCTAGTATTGATTTGCCGTATGACATGAGCAAGTTTTTTCATTTTTTTATTCAGTAATTTCATAAGTATAAATTTTAGTGTAATTATTATGAATTTAATGAAACTGAATTTTGTCCAGTACCCCACAGGTTGGAGAATATCAGTCCTAGTATTGATTTGCCGTATGACATGAGCAAGTTTTTTCATTTTTTTATTCAGATTTGGTTTCATCGGGAGACAGCTGTAGTGTAATTGAAAAACAACTCTGCATTTTATTTAGCGACATTTACTTCCACTCTTCCACTGTGTGTATTATTTAACTTAAACTACCTGAACTTTTGGTTCCTGTTCTGTAAAACAACAATAATAGTAAAATCAGCATCAGATGAAGGTCCTCTAAATTAGTTAAAATATTTAAAAACCAGTTCGTGTGTGAATTATAAAGATTATTTTTATTTTTTCAAAGAAATTACACTGTAATAATTTATATGTACATATGCCTGTTCATCTATATATCAATCATCTATTTATTATCAAGTACTCTAATATCATAGGGATAAAAATGGAGAAGATAGCAAGACATTTACCTTGTGAATAGTATTGTACACTTCACAAAGTGTTAAATTTTATTTTATCCTTTACAGCAGTCCTCTGAAGTGGGAAGAAGAGTATGAGGCCAGTTTTTATTTTCCCCTCAACTGTACCTGCCAGCCCTAAGTCTTTTATCCTTAAGGTTTTGCAAATCCTCACTAGTTGTTATAATCACCAAGATCCCCTTGTAAATCTCAAAATGATGTAAATTTCCACCAGAAATTTGATACATTTGATCCCTTGTAAGGCTTTTCACTTTGCTTTAGAATTCTACTTTTGAAATATGTTCAGGAAGACATGAATTGTGCTATACCTCTACAGCTTCAGGGCAAACATTTATACAAGCTATCAAAAGCTTAAAAGAGCTTATCTGTCTTCCTGGAAACAATCTTTTCAAAATACATAACTTTGCTGTTACACATATGAGAGATGGAATAGAAAAGAATTTGGCACAGTTTAAAGAAAATAATATCCCCATAGAACACTAACTACCTAAATGTAATAATGCATCAATATATTTGTGATTATGTTGAAAATATTGACAAGTAGTCTCCTCCAATTGATTTATTTCCAATCCTAATAGCTCATTTGAGGACGGAAATTCCAGAATTCAGTTATCTGTTTACATATTTCCTGACAAAGCATTTTTCACACTTCTGGATTTTGTGTTTTACCATTCTCATCTTAAAACAGCTATCTCTATGGGACACAGAAAATATTGGGAACATTTAAGAACATAAATATAATTCTGTTTTCAATTTTCAAATGAACTATGTTATTTGATAATTTAGATTTATGTTAAAAATAATCACTAATTTGTAAGTTAAAAAAAAATTCCATAATTTTTTTTTGGTTAAGGTCCAGAGTTCTTTTGCCCCAAAATAATATTATTACATAGTACTTTGGTAATTATATATTTCTGAAAGTTAACTAACAGGATATATTAGATTTTGAGTCATTCTACCAAGCTATTGTATCTTCTTTGGTCTTTTATTTATGAGCCTTATAGTTGTGTATAATAGACACCATTATCAGTGTGTAACACTCACAGCATTAAAATTGATCCATGAGGTTTCTACATTTGTCACATCATATAATTTCTTAAAATTATGATGATTTAAAAAGTGAATTATTTTAAGGCTTTACTTATAGATTTGGAAATTTTAAAGAATGTATCTAATTTATTTTGCTTTCCATTGAATCAGAAATGAAGATAGTGCTATGGGATTTAAAGCACTAGTTGAATTGTAGCATTTATACATTTATGTCATCTATAGTAGTGATTTTCTTTACATAAACCCTATGGGCTCTAGCTTATACAAATCAGTTAGAAATTTAAAAAAATATGAGTTTTACACTATTTTTATCAAGATAATTGCTACGTATATTCAGAACTATGAATGTCTTTAGCCCTTCTTTGAAAATTTCTGATTATCTATTATGGATAACCAACTGCAAGAATTATAAGCAAGAATTCTAGGTATATCGGCAATACTGCCTTTGTCTGATTATTCTGCCTCTAACTTTACTTTGTAAAGACAGCAAGTAAAAATGCAATATAAATTTTAGACATCTTTATTTGTGATATAATAAGCAATTAAGGAATATATATTATCTGACTGAGGAAACTATGTTTTGGTTAAGAAAGAACTTTCTTCTACCCTTAAAATTATTAAGGAGTATTTCCATCACTTGTCAGCTATATGACCCTGGACAATTCTCATTTTTTTTTTCATCTGTGAAATTGGGATAATAATTGTATTTTCCTCACAGAGTTTGTAGTGAGGAGAGAATATATATAAAGTGCATAAAAGATTGCATATCACATAGGAAGCACGTAGGTAATTTTAACTGTAATGATAACTGTTATAATTATTACTGTTATAAATAAGAATATCTCAATATGAAATATGGCCATGTATTTTCATAGCACTTCAAAAACTATTATTTTACATACATATCTTAAATGTATATTATCAGTATAGTCCTGATTGATAGTTAAACATTTTTAAGACTTTATAAATAAGAAAATTAAAACTGCTAAAATACTATCAAATGTCCAGATAATCTCTAAATTGATATTTAAAGAGTAAGCTAAAATTCAGATCATCTGACTCCAAATCAAAAGCTTTTTTGTAGAAAAATTAGAGAATTTAAACATTTTAAATGAGAAAAGGCAATACATTTCCCACCCCTCCCTCTAACGAGTGCCTTTTTCCACACCAATTCTGAAAGCATTTTCTTTGAAATTTGATCATTAGGCATGCGAGTGTATACTATAAAAATATATAAATATGAGTATTTAGGCAAACTAAGAAAAATTGCAATAA
The DNA here is from genome assembly GCF_000696425.1 of Galeopterus variegatus. Lineage (NCBI taxonomy): Eukaryota > Metazoa > Chordata > Mammalia > Dermoptera > Cynocephalidae > Galeopterus > Galeopterus variegatus. The sequence continues at coordinate 338,387 of NW_007727907.1, forward strand.
TAATTCTAAGCTGTGAACTTATTTATCCACAAAATACATCACATGGACATCAGAAGGGCAAACGGACATCAGCACTCCAAGGAAGTAAGGTCTCTTTTAGGAATCTTTGATTTCTGATCTTTTTTTTTTCCTTTTTGTCTTTTTTACTGACCGGTAACAGGAACGCAACCCTCGGTGTCACGCCCGCACCCGGGACCGGCAACGGGATCGCAACCCTCGGTGTTGTGCCCGCACCGCGCTCAGCCAGTGAGCGGGAACCAGTCTCCACATGGGATCCAAACCCTCAGCAGGAGCACCGCGCTCCCAGGCGCACTCTCCAGTGCGCCACCGGGCTGGCCCCTGATTTCTGATCTTATTTGAAAAGTGTTTATTCTGGGAAACAATCTTGTTACTGTCAACACTACCACTGGTCAGTCTTCATTATTTTTTAGTGTATGTCTATTTGAAATTCATAGGAAAGAAGATGATCATAGGCCTTAATAAATTTATTCCTTGAGCTGGCTCTTGGAACGAAGAGTTCAGAAAGTAACTCCTCAAGACAGCAACTTTTGAACAAATGTTGTCTCAGCTCAGTTATAAAACTTATGCAAATTTTCCTCAGGTGTCTTGCTTTGTCTGTGAGATTCTTGTTCTGTAAGAAGCCTCCTCTCTAAACTTTCCATGTGCTAGGAGTCCCTGATTGCAAGGTTGGCGTTGCAGGTTTAAGTTATAAATTTCATAGAAATGTTTAGATTGATCTTTGCCAGATTCTTATGAGTTTGTCTCAGTTTAAAGAGAATTCTGTTCCCTCTCCATACTATTTAAACTATAAATGCTATTCATTGAATTATTACTCTATATTACATAATTTCCCCAAAGATAGCTGAGAATTATAGTGGCCACTCTGGTAAACTTTCAAGATGACCTTGTTTTGTCATTATTGTTGTTGTTTTTAATAAATGAAAGTCTCCCTAGAATGTAAACTAAGTAAATTCCAAAATAAGGTCTGCATTTTTGACTTGTGTGAGAAAGCTAACATGTTTTCCAAAAGGATTGCGACATTTTATGTTCCCACCACCAATGTATGAAGTTTTCTTGCCAACACTTAATGATTATTTGTATTTTTTTAAATAAGCAATCTATTGAGTGTGAAATGATATCTCACTGTGGTTCAATTTGCATTTTCCTAAAGAGCATTTTACCTATTATCAATCAGTGTGTCTAACACATAGAAACTCAGTTGACTTTCCATTTATAATCTTATATCCTGAGACTTTATTTCACTCATTTATTAGTTTGAATAGCATCTTTGTCTACACTGACATGTAAATCACCATTGGATCTACTGGATCACATGACACAGTAGCAGAGTAGCTTTCACAGCAAGCAGGACCTGTTGCAGAGCCTTTTCTTTTTCTAAGTCCCACACAATAGCAGCAACTTTTTGGGTAACTTGCTAAATGGGCTGGAATAGTGCAGCCAAATGAGGCATATGTTGCCTCCAAAATCTAAAGAAGCCCACTAGGGGTTATGCCTCTTTTTTGGATATAGAAGAGGCCATATGTAACAAGTTATTCTTTACCTGGGAGAGAAATCTTGACATGCTTCACACCACTGGACCTGTAGAAATTTCACTGAGGTGAAAGACTCCTAAATTTTTGTCAGATTTATATCCCACATTCTGGCATGCAAATGTCTCACCAATACCTCAAGAGTATTTGCTACTTCTTGCTCACAAGGTCCTATAAGCATATTGCTATCAAAATAATGAACAAGTGTGATGTCATGTGGAAGAGAAACACAATCAAGATCCCTGAGATAAAGGGCTCTAAATTGTGACATAGGACTGGAGAGTTAGTTGATAAACCCCTGAAGTAAAACAGTAATGGTGTTTTGCTGATTTTTCCAGCTAAAACAAACTACTCCTGTTGGTCTTTACCAATAGATACTAAGAAAAAATAATTTGCAAGATCAATAGCTGCATATTAAGTACAAGAGGATGTGCCAAATTGCTCAAGCAATAATAAATCCTGTTAATTATAACCACCTTAAAAGTAGAATTTATAATAGAAAAAATGTAACGAATCTCTAAATCAACCCCCCTAAAATCGTTTAAATTTATTCTGATGCCAAGTTATCAGTAATGAACTATCTAAAATAGTTTGTATTCCATCTATTTTATTTGAGCATTCATATTAACTTAATAATCAAAATTATCATTTTTATTTACTGTGATTATTTAAAAACTAAAGGAGTCTAATCTGTTTGTAATGGCAAATCAGTGCTCAAATTATCTGTATCAATAATTACAAGAATTTAGAATTGTGAATTCTTTTTTTTAATTGAAACATAATTGATTGTACATATCTTTGGGGTACCTCATTGAATATCAAAACCTGTGTGCAATATGTGATGCTTAAGTCAGGATAATTAGTATATGCAACATTACACAATATAATCATTTTTTGCTGCCCTTTACCAATTTCTCGCTAACACCCCTTTCCTTCTCCCCCCATCCCACTTCTGGTAACCTCAGTTTTGCTCTCTCACTTTGGAAGTTCAAAGTGTTATTGTGATAGTTGTATCTTTCTTTCTTTCTTTCTTTTTTGATTTTAATTTTTTTTTTTTTCAAAAGACCACTTGGGTTAATCCAAACACCTAACACATTGATGATTAAGCAAGCATGGTATTTCTTTAACTGGCATTTTTTAAATAAAATTTCAAGGCTATGGCTTTTGGGACTCTATGCATCTTGAATCTTCCATGTAAAAATCTTCCTAATGTTAGATTATTCATAAAAATATTATTTTATCACCTGAAATATACTTTAAATATTATAATTGCATTTTAATTTGAAACTAAAGATTGACATTGGATAAATCCATATTTTTTTCCAAATTTAAGAAAAAAAATAAGGAAAATCTTGAGGACCTGGAATACACCTCATTTCTAGTTTTCATCCAGCCTATCACAAAGCCTTACCCAGAGATCATGCCCCCTTTGCTTCCTTTATTCCTTTATATCCTTTTTCCTTTTTTCATTCCTTTATAGTGTTATTTAACAAATACTGAGAATCTACTATGTTCCTGGCATTCTGAGAGATATAGGAGGGAACCCAGTTGTTATGATTGATTCTGGAGAACAATTTAATCAGGGTTTGATTGGAATTCTGGGTCTTTAAATAAATTAATATAAAAAGAAGGCAGCTTAAAAAGGGACTGTATTGTATATAATAAAATGAGAAATAGGGAAAAAAGAAAAAAAAAAGCAATGGTTTTACATCCAAAGGCATTCTGATTGAAGAAAAGAAGTATTAGATTGGTAAAAGAGATTTCCCAAGAGATGTGGAAGAAGGGCCTCTTTAATCAGTTTGGTGGACATTAATATTCACCATCCTCAACAACTTAGGGTAGTGGGAGGTAATGTATAGTTCATATTTCCTTCCAGGAAGCTATGTCCAGATAATCTACTCAGAAATGCTAAAAATATTTCAAATTGTGTATAGTGATAATATTTTGTGTAATTCTGTAAGCAGACATCCTTTTTCATTGCATGTGGATCCTTCAATAATTTCAATATCAATCCTGTTTTGTTTTAAAAATAATTTTCATTAAAAATAACTGTAGAAGAGGCTGAAATAAGATTATCCTCTGCCTCATTGTTGCTGCCAGAGGACACAGCATAACAAAAAGATGAGAGAATCAATAGCTCAAATTGTTGCAGGAAAGTCAAAGTGTGGTATGAAAATCAAGTGTACAGAGACAAGGAGCAGTAGCAGATGGGGATACACAGAAAGGCAAACTTAAGTCATAAATTAAAAATTCGATACTAAGTTCTATATCCTCTTTCTTTAAAATGATTTTATTTGCTTCCATACTTAACAAAATGGATGTTTTATATTGTAAAGTTCTGCCAAGGTTTGAAGATTAAATTTTTTCCAGCTTTTGTTATTGTAAATAATGCAACAATAGATATTCAGGTACATACTTTATTATTCATCCTTAATTATATATTTTAAAATTTTGTGTACATATCTATAAGTGAGACTTTTTGCTCCTCTGCAATGACTCTGTAGACTTTTGGTATCATGTGTGGGGGGAATAAAATATAAAAAATCTTCTTCCATCCCAGAAAATCTCTCCACGTAGGTAGAAAAAGAAACAGTTTCATTATTGAGTAAGCATTAAACCTGAAGGTGATGTACATCAAAGGCAATCTGTTAAGAGTTTTTTTTTTTTTTTTTTTTTTGTGACCGGTAAGGGGATTGCAACCCCTGGCTTGGTGTCGTCCACACCGCACTCAGCCAGTGAGTGCACCGGCCATTCCTATATAGGATCCGAACCTGCAGTGGGAGCGTTGCTGCGCTCCCAGCGCTGCACTCTCCCGAGTGCGCCACGGGGTCAGCCCCTGGCAATCTAATTTTTAAATAAAAGTTTTCCTTACAAAGCAAACAAATAACTCCTGAGTTTTAAACAACCAGATTTAATATCTTCACATTCATATGACGATTTAGGCCTTTTAGTAATTTTTCTATCTTTTTGAATAGTTTTTTCCAGATATGAAATGCAAAGATATCCATGGTCATCATTCACCATTAAAGTTTTATCAAGAGAACATCGAAAAGTACAGATTGAACTTTCAGTGTTCATGTGTACCACTCCAACTATTTTAAGTCTTAAGGACAAACCCATCCTATGGACCTTATTTTTTAGAGAATATTCTTGATATACAAAGCTAATTGTCACTCCTCCTGCCCATGATGTGAGGGCCAGATTCATACTGGGGGCATACCCATTACCAGAAATTACTTTTGTATCCCGTGTCCCCACCCAATTATCCACCAACCTCCCTCCCCCTCCCCCTCTCCCCCCCACTCCACTTTGTAGCCCTAGGAATGTTCCCTCCCTCTGTAAGACTACAGCACTACCATGGTCTTTCTTTCTTTCCTTCCTTTCTCTCTTAGCTCCCAGGTATGAGTGAGCACATGTGGTATTTATCCCTCTGTCCTTTGCTTATTTCACTCCATGTAAGTTTCTCCAGGTTCATCCATGTTGTTGTAAATGGGAGTATTTCATTCTTTTTTGTGGCAGAGTAGTATTCCATAGTGTATTAGCTTGTTTTTTTCTTTTTTTTTGGCACTGGATATAAATCAATAGTTAGACTATTAAAAACTGAACTAACTCTCCGTGAATAACAAGCATTCAACTTTCTTTATCTATACTGGAACTGGAGATAACTTGCATCCCAAGTTATTCTAGTGACATTAGACTTATCTTTTGCAGCCTCTATCTGTAAAAGCTAGATTTCTGTTTTCCTATTAATTATGCTTTTCTTTTCTACACCATCCTTCCAATATGTTTTTGTTTTGTTTTGTTTTGGTATCAATTTTAGGGCTTGATTGCCTGGATGCATATTAATTACTTTTACTTTGTTATTTAAAAATATTATTAATGAAATTGATCTCCCTTTTGCTCTGTCAATAATCAGATTGTTGGATTTATAAATCTAGCCTCTGTTGATATTGGAAGCGCAATTTAGAGCTGATGGGGATGAGATAAAGATAGCCATTCCTGTCTGTAGTAGTTTACTAGGACTGCCATAATAAGCTGTCATACACTGAGTGGCTAAAATAATTTCCCCTTTTTATAAGGACATCAGACATGTTGGAGTAGGTCTCTACTCCAGTATGACCTCATCTTAATTAATTGCTTTGTAAATGATGCTTTTTCCAAATAAAGTTACATTTTGAGGTATTGGTGGTTAGGACTTCAACATATGAATATTTGGGGGACTCAATTTAACACATAACATTAGGATTACCAAAAAAAAGTGTAACATATAATATACGTGTTTTTTAGTAAAATGTGATTCTTAAAGTAATTTAAACAACCCTACTGTGAATAAGACAGAAAGTCAGTCTATAAGAATAATAATAAGGGGCTGGTTGATTAGCTCAGTTGGTCAGAGCGAGGTGCTGATACCCACACCCAGGTCCAGGATTCAATATCCCTGTACCAGTCGGCTGCCAAGAAACAAAAAAAGAAAGAGAGAAAGAATAAATTTGCTAGATTATCATCTTTTAATTGACTTCAATACCAATATCAGCTACTTTAGAAAACTGAAGTTCCAAGTCTTTGTGGGAATCACAGTTCAGTTTCCCTGAGGTATTGGCTTCACATGGAAAGCGTAAATCCAGTTTTTGTTTTTGTTATTTTTTTTCACTTTGATAGCCATATGGGTGGTCAGCATCATTTAAAAGTGTCCCTCACAGGGATGTGAAAGCCTGTCTTTATTCCAGAATATTTTAATATAGACAAAACATCCTGGCCAGTGCAGGCTCAGCAGCCATCTTTTGGTGAGTCCAGCCAGGTCCTTATGACTTTATGTCTCCAAGTCTAGGAACGGGAGAAGCCCTTTGAAGTAATAAACATGAATATGAGACGATTCTGTTAAATTAGGCACAGGACAAGGTCTAAAACTAAAATCCATGTCTATCAAACATAAGTTCAAAGGAAGAGATTCAGTGTCTGCTTGTAGGGGATGCTCTAGTTTTTAACAAGACTAATGACAATGGTCTAGATCATCTTAACATAAGAAGTTGTAGAATTTCACCCAATGAGTTTTAGAGTTGGATTTATTAAATCTCTTTTCCAGAAGACCGAGGCTTACAGGAATCTGTAAACATTTCCATAATTCCTAGACAAATAATGGTAGAAATAAAAGTTAATTTTTCTGTCTGATTTAAATGCCCTTGTATCCCCAAATCAGGAATTAAGTTTATCAATAGAGCCTTCACGATTGCCTAAGCATTGTTTTGTTTTGTTTTGTTTTGTAAGAGAGAAAACACATTATATCACCTGGACATCACCATAACTAGACAACATATCTTATCTACTATAAGCCTCAATTCTATGAAATGTAACTCCCACCATGTTCATTGCAAAGTTGGTAAATAAAAATTTCCTGTATTTACATTGTATATGGCCTGTAACCTGGACTTTATTCTGCTCACAAATAGTGTTATCTCCTTAGTGTTTTGAATAACTTTGTCTTTTCTGTTAGGTGTAGTAAGAGTCTAATGCCTCATAATCCCTCTCTCATTCAGATGATTTTGTTGACATAAAACCTCCAGAAAATGGGGACTGTAATATAAAAATTATTTTATTAGGTAATTTCCATAGTCTAGTTAAATTTCTTTAAGCCTATCTTTTAATCAATATGTCCATTTCCTTTTGTGAACATAGTTTTGGAAATGAACAAGCATTTTTTATTGTATTAAAAGTGGAGTTTTAAGTTTGGAGTCTGTCATGTTTTAATAACAGCATTCCACACAATGGAATATTATTCAGCAATAAAAAAGAAGAAAGTCCTGCCATTTGCAACATGAATGAATCCAGAGGACATTAAGTTTAGTGAAATGGCCAGACACAGAAAGATAAGCACCGTAAGATCTCTTCTATATGTGGAATCTAAATAATTTGAACTCAGAGAAGAAGAGAGTAGAATAGTGGTTGCCAGGGGCTGCTGGAAATGGGAAGATGTTTGTCAAAGGGTACAAACTTTCAATTATAAGATTAATAAGTTTCAGGGATCTAATGTACAGCATGGTGATTTTAGTTAATAACACTGTATTGTTTAAGTTTCTAAGAGACTCGATCTTAAGTGTCCTCACCACACACACACACACACACACACACACACACGGTAACTATGTGAAGTGATTGATAAGTAAGAGACTCGATCTTAAGTGTCCTCACCACACACACACACACACACACACACACACACACACACACACACGGTAACTATGTGAAGTGATTGATAAGCTAATTAATTTGATTGTGCAATCATTTTATAATGTATACATATATTAAATCATCATTTTGTACCCCTTGAATATATATAATTTTATTTATCAGTTATACTTCAGTAATACTGCAAAAATTACCTTTTTTTCCTAGAAATATATTAGATGTGAGTGCCTTATCTAAATTATTGTTTATTTTTGTATTATTTTATAACAAGTTTTATTTCTTTAAATTAAGTTCTTGGCAACGAATATCATTTTACATATAGCCATGGATCATTCTTTTAGTGAAATATTTTCATGGATTCCTTATCTCAAAGTAAACCATTATCGATACTCCCTATGGCCCAAAGTGATGCATTGATGTGTACAGACCAAAGTACTTTTTCAGTGTGGTGTGAAACTGCCACTCTGCCATTCCTCAGTGTAATTCAGCTTGGGGTGATTTCCCAGTAGGGCATGAGACTGCCATAACCCCATACTTTCAGAAGCTCACAGCAACCAAATCAATGGTCTTTTCCCCAAGGTACTCCACAGCCACTGCATGTGGAGTACGGAATATGGTAACCTGTAAGTTGCACAGCAGGTCTCTCACCATAGACTTATGGGAGAAACAGGAAAAGTGTGAATTCATGCTGTTCAGCAAGAAGACTTATCTGTATGGAAATATCAGAGTAAAGAAGTGGAGGGCTGACCCAGAATATCAACAGTCTGTATTGTTCTATCACCAAATGGAAAGTGAGAAATTTCTGAGGAAATTGTAGAATATGTAGCATCGGTATTTATCCGTTCCCACCTTTGAGATCTCCTAAATCTATCTATTTTAAAGCACATGTCAATTATTCCCTAGACGTCTGGGCTTTTCTGATCCCATTGTTCCCACAATTCCTTCACCCTTCAGAGTCTCTTTCTATAATCTTTCTAACATCCTGGCTTTTTTGTAATAAAGATATGTAATCTCCCTTCTTCCTATTTGTAAGGAAAACAGAAGAGTTTAGTCAGGTCCCCTCACCTCAGGTCCAGTTGGGGGTGGTGCAGCATATTCTTTGTAAACAAGTTGTGTGTGGGCAGAGTTAGGGTGTATGCAGCCAATGTATCTTTTTAGCTTGTTGCTATTCTAGTGTGCTCTTCAGTTTGTGAAGCAGCAGCTAGACAGCAGAGATTTTGCACCTAAAAATAGAGCATGTTTACTTCACTGGCAGCTGCTCAGTTATTCTTTAGACTTTGCTGGTAGCTGTTGAGTTTCTAAGTTTCTCTTTGGACTGCCTAGCTCTTAGATGTGTGCATGCTGAATAAAGACTACTGTTTCCTCACCTATGGCTCCTTTATCCTGTTACCTAGCTAGTAGAACTGCATGTGAAGGGTTTGTAACCCAGTGTGGACAGTGGGTCTGAGGGGTCTGTGAGCTCCAGACCCAGCCCCAGCTCTACACTTTCCTTCCTTTATAGTTTGACCAGAATAGAGAATATTCCATTTAGTAAAGCATTTTCATGGAGTCACCAACTCAGCAGTCTTTAATTTCTTTGTTTTTCTTTGTCCTTCTCTAGATTGCCTCAAAACTGAATAGCTGAGGCTATGACTGAATACAGTCTGTCCCTGCCATTTTACCATCTTTTACTTAACTTGAGTTTGGGCAGTTGGCAAGAGAGCTGAGACAAAGTGTGCTAAGACTCAAGCATGAACTTGATCTGCCCTTGAGTCCATGCCAATAAATTTTGAGAAATGGAAAACAATAGGGAACCCAACCATTTTCTGGGTACCTGGCTGCAACTTCTTCCAGCTCACCTTCAGTAGAGAGGATTCAAATAGTGCCATTAGCAGTGGCTCTTGATGAGTTATAATACCTGTAGTTTTTTCATAGTTGTGGGAGGTGTGGATGGTTGGCTTTCCACGGACCACCACACTCTATGATGTGGTAATATTGTGGTGATCTTATGGTCCTGATATGCTCACTCCATCAAATGAGCAAAGTCCCCTGGGTGCAGATTTTCATGCAGTAGCCAGGACACACTCCATGCATGGGTTCTAAGCTAAAAACATGAGTCAGAATATTTCTGCAAATTTCTGTGGCACAGGGAAAAAAGCCTTTAAATGGATAATATCAGCTGGCAAGAAACCCATGTAGCTTATTCCAGTGGCTTGTGTAGCTTAATGACATCATCTTCACTGTTGATCAGAATAGAAAAACTGGTTTTCCTTGCACTGAGACAAGAAAAATGGTTTCTCTTTCTGTGTCGATCTTTGTCAGCTTAACACTTAGTTTTTTGTGTGTTTCTTTTTTCCTTTTTCCAAGGGACTAGTACCACTTCCTTCCATCCTGTTGCCTTCATATGTGGACATGTTGTTTTATCCAAGTTTTCCATGATTCTTAGGTTAGGTCTCTTTGCCATGTCTGCCTTCCTAGCTACATGGAGTGTAGATAACCAGAGGTGGAATCTGAGCTACGCCAGGAGGCATACAAACCTGTGTCTTCAAAGATCGCAGTCAATTCATAACTAACTAAAGAAGTTATTACTTCATCTCTCTGTGTAGGAAAAACTATAATGAAAGGAACTACCCACGTAAAGGATCATCACCTTCCCCTTCCCCAGTCTCAGTTAGAGGCAGAGAGGCATAACGACAGGCAAGGGAAGTAGAGGGGGCAGTGACAGTATTGAAACGCCCCAGATGCACCTCTCTAAATATTGAGACCATTGTGTAGAGATTTAGAATATAATCTTCAGGAAGATAAACAAGAATTGCATTTCTAGGTAACTAATGTAGTGCTGGATCAGTCTGAAAATAGTACATATTAAAATGTATTTAAAATGAGTATTAATATCATACTTGGCAAAATAAAAATTTGGAAGTTGGTCATCGTTATTCAAGAAGAGGTTAGTTGGATTGTTGTATTTTACATATTCTTCTTTCCCACAGAACAGTCAGAAAAAACTATGAACTTTACTTTGTACAGCAGACAAAAAAAAGGGGGGGGGAACCCACTTCAATTACTTTGAGGGGAAGCTTTTATTTATTTATTTATTTTTTTATTTTCAGTAAATAAATTAACAAAGGATTCTGATTTATGTTAGTAGAAATTGTTCTGAAATACAGCATAGGTGTTACTGGAAATTTAAAGAATAGTGTTTCAGTGAAGAACATCAAATGAAATTAAACAATGAGATTTTGCATGATTATTTTAGACTGGGAATACTTTATAAAGACTAAAATGTGATAATTAAAGATGAATTAAAAATATAAATGTTTATTGTACAACTTTTCTGAAAGAAAACGTTTACAACCTATAAGCAAAATGAAATTTACTTCAATTAAAGTTGGTACAAACCATACTCTATTTGGTTCACTGGAAATATAAAGCCAAGAAAAAATGTTCTAAAATTTTCAAATCACAGTGCAAAATGTTTATTTCAATAGCCAAAGGAATACAAATTAAAAATTCTGCAAAATAACATTAAATTTGTTTGTTTTGTCTGAAATCATGAAAACTATTCCAAGGAAATCAGAGTACTTGACCATAATACTGGGTCCCAAAAAGTCCTTGATAAAGTGAGGAGCTCTCTTTATACTACACAGGGTATGTTTCCTCTAAGTTAGTTTGACTCCAAGTAAAATCTAATTTTTAAAACCAGAGATCTCTTATCAGACGAGAAATGATGGCACAGTTAGTTTCTAAAACAGTATCGAGCACATTTTCAGAAATTATTTTTATATTTGACCACTTGTACTGTGCTCTTTAGTGAAAATCAAAAGAAAAATGACCCAATATCACATCAAATATCTTACTTTTATATCAGGAGAAATAATTAAGGATAAATAATTTGTTATAAAAAAATTAAAGAAAGCATGGATTCTAACACTGAACATGGTTCCTATGTTTATTTTATATCTAAAATAAACCAAGTGAAAAAATGGAAATGAGTATGCAAAAACCATTAAAATAAAAACAACTTCTCTCGGGCCGGCCCGGTGGCGCACTGGATAGTGCGCTGCTTGGGAAGTGCGGCGGCGCTCCCGCTGAGGGTTCGGATCCCACATACAGACCGGTTCCCGCTCACTGGCTGAGCGAGGCGCAGGAGCAACACCGAGGGTTGCGATCCCGTTGCCGGTCCCCAGTCCGGTACGGGGGCAACACTGAGGGTTGCGATCCGTTGCCGGACACGGAAAAAGACAAAAGACAAAAAAAAATAAAAAAAAATAAAAATAAAAATAAAAATAAAAAAAAAACTTCTCTCAGGAAAACTACCTTCCTGTATCAATGAAAAAAGGACAACATTTGCTGAAGATCTACTATATGTCAGACTATGTTCCAAAAGCTCAAGAGAGAATTAAAAAGCCTAGGAAAAAAGTGATAATTTTCTAACACAACAATTGTGCATGTTAGTCTGAATGGCATTGAGCAAAATCAGGTTTCTGCATTGTTACATACTTTTTTACTTTTATATTTGTTTGCCATAGTACTGGTTCTTTCTTTTAAGTATAACAATGAATAATACTAGTAAAGTGTATTTACTGTATACTTTTAAACCTCTATCTCAAGGGTTTTATTGTTCTACAAGTTTTCAGCATATCATAATGAATTGTATAAATTATCTAACCATAAATCATCTTTTGTTAATAAAGTGCTTAAATTATTTAACAAGTTGGGTAAGGGGTAAGGCAAGAAGTGGCAAACTGATCGACTTCTTTAATTATTGAAGATTGGGTTCCCTCTAAGAAATTCAGATTTTTAAGCATTAATAATGGATAATGCTAAGGAAACCACAAACAATTATTTTCTTCTCAATGAGGAGTCTGTTTCAATAAGTGAGATCTGAGGTTTTATGCTGGGAGCTTTTCTGTTTGGTTATTATGTTGCTGTTTGATAGTTTCTTCTTATTTAAATATTTAATGAAAGGCTTTATCTAGCTTGTGTTCTGAGGCTTTGAAGCAAAGGGCATAATTTAAAATTTCTAATAAGAAATAAATGTCAAAATACTGAAAAAATATGGGATATGTAAAATATGTTAAATACCCTGTTTTAATAATGGAATAACAAGTTCTACTTTTCTCTTGAGCTGATGAAGAATAAGAAATTAGATGCAATGAACTACAGAATCTTTTAAAAACATAGCTATGCAATGCTAATTTCTGTATGTCTGTCACAGTGTCTTGGACATAATTGTTTAGAAATGTTCAAAGTGACAAAAGGGGTCCTCCTAAAGATTTCTTCAATAAATTACCAAATCTCTCTTCGACATTTTCCAATGTGTCACACAATGTTGTACAAACTGAAGAGGAATTTTTAGTAGTGAGTAAGGGAGTCCAAACTATTTTTTTTATTTAAAATGAGAGATATTAAGGGAATTATAAAAACTCATACATTTGTATTTAAAACTAAACAAATATTATGATAGCTATTCTACAAAGTATAAAAAATATTATTATAGAATAATGAGGATTTAAATAGTGGCGATCATCAAAAGCATTTCAGGAATAGTACATGGAGGATTAGTATGAAAGGAACATTGGCTAATTTAGACATAACTCTTAATTGACAGCGGTCAGCTAGCATTAGTATAAATCTTTGGCCTGGGAGTGAGCAGAAAGGAAAACGAAATCATAGATAAAGTATAAAAAAGCATACAATGAAATGAGAGTCCCGCGTGCCTTCTGAGAATTTTAAAAGTTGGTCACTAAAACTGAAGAGACACTGTAGCTAGGCTGTCAATATTTCCTTGACTATNAAGTGGCAAACTGATCGACTTCTTTAATTATTGAAGATTGGGTTCCCTCTAAGAAATTCAGGTTTTTAAGCATTAATAATGGATAATGCTAAGGAAACCACAAACAATTATTTTCTTCTCAATAAGGAGTCTGTTTCAATAAGTGAGATCTGAGGTTTTATGCTGGGAGCTTTTCTGTTTGGTTATTATGTTGCTGTTTGATAGTTTCTTCTTATTTAAATATTTAATGAAAGGCTTTATCTAGCTTGTGTTCTGAGGCTTTGAAGCAAAGGGCATAATTTAAAATTTCTAATAAGAAATAAATGTCAAAATACTGAAAAAATATGGGATATGTAAAATATGTTAAATACCCTGTTTTAATAATGGAATAACAAATTCTACTTTTCTCTTGAGCTGATGAAGAATAAGAAATTAGATGCAATGAACTACAAAATCTTTTAAAAACATAGCTATGCAATGCTAATTTCTGTATGTCTGTCACAGTGTCTTGGACATAATTGTTGTTTGGAAATGTTCAAAGTGACAAAAAGAGTCCTCCTAAAGATTTCTTCAATAAATTACCAAATCTCTCTTCGACATTTTCCAGTGTGTCACACAATGTTGTACAAACTGAAGAGGAATTTTTAGTAGTGAGTAAGAGAGTCCAAACTATTTTTTTTATTTAAAATGAGAGATTTTAAGGGAATTATAAAAACTCATATATTTGTATTTACAACTAAACAAATATTATGATAGCTATTCTACAAAGTATAAAAAATATTATAATAGAATAATGAGGATTTAAATAGTGGCGATCATCAAAAGCATTTCAGGAATAGTACATGGAGGATTAGTATGAAAGGAACATTGGCTACTTTAGATATAACTCTTAATTGAGAGGGGTTTGAAGATTGCGGTCAGCTAGCATTAGTATAAATCTTTGGCCTGGGAGTGAGCAGAAAGAAAAAGAAATCAGAGATAAAGTAGAAACAAAGCATGTAATGAAATGAGAGTCCCGCGTGCCTTCTGAGAATTTTGAAAGTTGGTCACTAAAACTGAAGAGACACTGTAGCTAGGCTGTCAATATTTCCTTGACTAT
>NW_007727907.1:353787-355209 GCF_000696425.1 Galeopterus variegatus
AATTTATTTCTTTATCTTTTAAGTCCTACTTATAAGGGAGGACATGAGGTATTTCTCTTTCTGTGTCCGGCTTATGTCACTTAACATGATTTTCTCTAACTTCATTCATGTTGCTATGAATGGCAGTATTTAATTCTTTGTTTTATGTCAGAGTAGTATTCTATTGTATTTAAATACCATATTTTCCTTATACAGGAATCCGATGATGGACATTTAGGTTGGTTTGAACTCTTGGCTATTGTTAATAGAAGTGTAGTAAACATGGGAGTGAAGGTATCCCTTCAACATGATGATTTCCATTCCTTTGGGTGTACATCTAGCAGTGTCATTGCTGAACTGTATGCCACTTCTATCTGTAGCTGTTTGAGATATCTGCATACCGTTTTCCATAATGGCTGCACCAATATACAGTCCCAATAACAGTGTAGGAGGGTTCCCCTTTCTCTGCATCCTCACCAGCATTTGTTATTCTCTGTCTTNAGTTTATTTTTCCTTTGTTGCCTGTACTTTTGAGGTCATATTTATTGAGTCTTTGCCCAGTCCTATTTCCTGAATTGTTTTCCCTGTTTTCTTTTAGGAGTTTTATAATTTCAGGTCCTGTGTTTAGGTCTTTAACCTATTTTGAGTTGATTTTAGTATACAGTGAGAAGTATGGGTCAAGTTTCATTCTTCTAGATAAAGATATCCACTTTTGCCAGCACCATTTATTGAAGAGGCAGTCTTTTCTCTAATGTATTTTCTCGGTGCATTTGTTGAAGATCAATTGGCTATAAGTATGTGGGTTGATTTCTAGACTCCCTACTCTGTTCCATTGTTCTGAGTGATTGGTTTTATGCCATGCTGTTTTGGTAACTATAGCTTTGTAGTATAATTTGAAGTCAGGTAGCATTGTGCCCCTGTTAGGATTTTTTTTTCTTCTATTTCTATGAAGAATGTCATTGGTATATTGATGGTGATTATGTTGAATTTCTAGCTCACTTTGGGTAGTATAGACATTTTCAAAGGTTAAATTTTCCAATCCAAGAGCATGGAATACCTTTCCACCTTTTAGCCCTCTTTAATTTCTTTCAACAGTGATTTTTAGTTCTTATTTTAGAGATCTTTCACCTCCTTCATTATACTGATTCCTAGGTTTTGTTTTGTTTTTTTTTTGGTGACTATTGTAAATGGGCTAGCTTTGTTGATTTCTTTTTCTGCTAGATTATCATTGGAGTAAAAAATGCTACTGATTTTTGCTTGTTGATTTTGTGTCATGCACTATGGGGCCTGTTACATGAGAATTATTATATTCCTTAGGTGGCCTAGTATTTTCTTGTTTTTTTTTTTCTTTTCTTTTTTTTCATATTTCTAGTATCTTTATTTTGATGTTTGATCATCTGGTAGAATAGTTGCTTCTTCTATTACCCTCCTTCCTCATACTCA
>NW_007727908.1:0-3432 GCF_000696425.1 Galeopterus variegatus
GTCACTACTAAAGATAAGCTTATGAAGCCAAGATATTGCAAGAATATAAATATTCTCTTACTGGCCCCAATCTATCTGCAACAGGGACAGATAGTACAATGGGAATGGCCTTGGAGAAGAGAAGCCCCCAATATATTCTGGGCAGCTCTAATAGGGCCTTGGGGGAAAGGATTAGAAGAAAACTTGCAAGTTTCACCTCGGGTGACAAGTACCTGGCCTCCTTGAGTAAAGGTAACATGGCCTGGCACAGATAAGTGCTCTGTTCCAAAGGGCACATTTGTATTATCATTATGGCCAATTATGAGTTCCCCTATAGTGTTACATGTAGAACCCACAGATCCAACAGTGTTAGTGGATAATGTATGGTATCATAAACCAGGTAAGATACCTATTCCTGCAATCATCCTATCTCAGGATGGCAAATTGGCATGTATCTTACCTGAGGGGAGAGAACTTCCCCAATAACCCTTCTGTCTTTTCGCCCATAGTGTTCTGGCTGCAGGCACCACACCAGAGTAGCATGATCAATGTGTTGGCCTACTGAATATGAATTGAACTTCCCATCAGTATGACTATAGGATTCCCAAGGAAAATCACACCAATGATTACTACTAACTGGACATGAGCGGCTAATAGTTGAGAGGACAGTACTACAGGACAAGCCTTAAGGCATATTGAACACACAATAGGTTACATAAATGTAAGGGTCATTTATCCTCAAAAGGGAATATCATGGAAGATTCTATACCCATAGATTCTCCAGCGAGGGACCCTGAATGGGTGGATTGTTGGGAAAATATAAGTAAAATGGTCAGGACCCCTCAGATGTGCGGAGTCTCGCAGAGCATCTGAGGTGGGTATGCACATGCGCACAGGTGTTCCCTGTTATTTTCTAATGTGATTGCGCATGTAAATCCGGGTATTTTTCTGAATTATGGACTTGATTATAAATGACTAATGGTGCAGATTCACGAAGCTACTAGAGGATGCTCCAGGAAGCCATATTAGGTCCGGTGTTCCTAGCTCTGAATAAAGCCTATTATTTCTTCCAGTTATGGCTGACAGTCAGGACTCTAAATGAG
This sequence comes from Galeopterus variegatus, assembly GCF_000696425.1. Lineage (NCBI taxonomy): Eukaryota > Metazoa > Chordata > Mammalia > Dermoptera > Cynocephalidae > Galeopterus > Galeopterus variegatus. Next base: position 1,083 of record NW_007727908.1, read on the forward strand.
AGACTCTGCAAGTGTGGGCCCTCTCCAGTAGAAGCTCTGTTGCACCGGGCTGCAGCACCTATACAACTGCAAGTCACTACTAAAGATAAGCTTATGAAGCCAAGATATTGCAAGAATATAAATATTCTCTTACTGGCCCCAATCTATCTGCAACAGGGACAGATAGTACAATGGGAATGGCCTTGGAGAAGAGAAGCCCCCAATATATTCTGGGCAGCTCTAATAGGGCCTTGGGGGAAAGGATTAGAAGAAAACTTGCAAGTTTCACCTCGGGTGACAAGTACCTGGCCTCCTTGAGTAAAGGTAACATGGCCTGGCACAGATAAGTGCTCTGTTCCAAAGGGCACATTTGTATTATCATTATGGCCAATTATGAGTTCCCCTATAGTGTTACATGTAGAACCCACAGATCCAACAGTGTTAGTGGATAATGTATGGTATCATAAACCAGGTAAGATACCTATTCCTGCAATCATCCTATCTCAGGATGGCAAATTGGCATGTATCTTACCTGAGGGGAGAGAACTTCCCCAATAACCCTTCTGTCTTTTCACCCATAGTGTTCTGGCTGCAGGCACCACACCAGAGTAGCATGATCAATGTGTTGGCCTACTGAATATGAATTGAACTTCCCATCAGTATGACTACAGGATTCCCAAGGAAAATCACACCAATGATTACTACTAACTGGACATGAGCGGCTAATAGTTGAGAGGACAGTACTACAGGACAAGCCTTAAGGCATATTGAACACACAATAGGTTACATAAATGTAAGGGTCATTTATCCTCACTAAGGGAATATCATGGAAGATTCTATACCCATAGATTCTCCAGCGAGGGACCCTGAATGGGTGGATTGTTGGGAAAATATAAGTAAAATGGTCAGGACCCCTCAGATGTTCGGAGTCTCGCAGAGCATCTGAGGTGGGTATGCACGTGCGCACAGGTGTTCCCTGTTATTTTCTAATGTGATTGCGCATGTACATCCGAGTATTTTTCTGAATTATGGACTTGATTATAAATGACTAATGGTGCAGATGCACGAAGCTACTAGAGGATGCTCCAGGAAGCCATATTAGGTCCGGTGTTCCTAGCTCTGAATAAAGCCTATTATTTCTTCACCCAGAGCTCCAAGGAACTTTTCCTATTACCTAGCTCGTAGACCTGCATGTGAAGGGTTTGCGACCCAGTCTGGACAACAGGCTCGAGGGTTCTGTGGGACCTAGCCCTAGCTTTACGTAGAGTCAGGAAACTGGTGGGTTGAGGCCAGGTATCGGGCCTCCCAGACAGACTCTTCTGGTATCAGAAGAAATTAACCATAGAGAGGCACAAGGGAGTGAATGTGGAGAAGAAAATATTCCATAACTTGGGTATGATGGTACTTTCAGGGATATATGAATTTGTTCAAAATCTTTGACTCATACACTTAATATCTGTGAATTTTACTATATACAAATTAAACCAAAATATTTCTGATGTTCTACCTAATGATCAGATATTTCTAGAATTTCTACTCCCTCCAAGGCCAATGGAACATTATAGAAAATGAAAATCTAAGCCTACTAACAAATATATAGCATATTGTACCAATTGAAGTGATTTGAATTATCATAAATCCTCTACCATTTTTGGAACTCCTCCAATTAGAGAAGAATAGAAGAGAAAATTCAAAAGTTGAATGGCTTCTGGAGTTAAAATAAAGGTAATAAAAATAGGCAAGCTTCTTACAAAATAAATTTAGAGATAAGACCAGAAGTAAATCAAATTTTAAACAACTGCATAGTGAAGTAAAAGTAAATATTGTTTTTTATAATTATGAGTAATAATATGCATGTATAGTTGATTTTAATACAAGAAAAATTGAGGCTTTGGTTGGAAAATTTTATTCACTCTTAAAAGAAGTGAAAAACCTGATAAGTAAAACTAACAAAATTATCAAAAATTAGAAATAAATGCTATTAATTTTTATTTTAGAAAATTAGAAACAAAATAGTCATAAAATGTTAGTGACAATTTCTTTTCAATTTTTTAAAGAATGATTATTTCTCTACATATTTAGTAATACAGAAAATATGGGAAGCTTACTGATTGAAATTATAAGTCCAAAATAATCATCCCTTGTTTTAATGTAGACACAAAATACAAAAATCAATATCAAAATAAAAATATAAGTTACTACAAAGTTGTTACATATTAATGCAACACATTAATACTAGAAAATCTATCAAGGGCCAGCCCATGGCACACTCCAGGGAGTGCAACGGTTGGGTGTGCAGCGGCGCTCCCCCCGTGGGTTCGGATCCTATATAGGGATGGCCGGTGCGCTCACTGGCTGAGCACGGTGCGGG
>NW_007727908.1:4082-6811 GCF_000696425.1 Galeopterus variegatus
TTACTTGTACAGCTTTTCTCCAAGAAAACTCTCCAGTTCACATGATGCAACATATCAAGAACTCAAGCAGAAAACTTCATTCTCACTGTCTTCAGACTCAAGAAGACAGAAGTTCAAGGCTGCTTGAGAAGTTTAAAATTGAAGAGGGAAATTCCAACAGGAAGGATCCACAGATTGGGAGAGTTCACAAATATGAACTCCCTTCCATTTTTTTTTTTTTTTTTCAGTCCATGAATTGTGCTTGTAAAGTGGAGGGGAGAGGGGATTCCAAGAAATATAATGAAATATACCAGCTGGAAGGCTGAAAAGCTGAACAGAAGTTTTAAGTTACCAATTTCAGAAAAGACAGATACTAACATTTGAAGCTACCAAGTTAAAGTGCCTTGGTAAACATCTCATGCTTTGCATTGAAAACATCAAAAGGACCATGCTACAAGACTAACGACTATGTCACACAATTAAATAGACCAGCCCTAACAAATAAAAATCAAACCTCTCTAAGTTCAAGGTAAGTCAGTACATTAAGTATTCAACAGAACAAAAATCAACATTGTTAAAAGAAAGATCATCAATCAAAGGATCTACACGTCATAGCATTCATCGTGTCCAGTAAAAAATAAACATTAGAAAACCTGTGAATAAACAGAAAAAAATGTGACATGGGCAAAAGTGTCTATATAAACAGACAATGAGATGACCTAGACTTTGGAATTAGCAGATAAGGACCTAAAAGCAGCTATTATAAGTATGTTCAAAGACAAAAAGATGATCATAATGAGTTCATAAGTGGAAAATATCAGCAGAGAATTAAGAACTGTAAAAAAGAATCCCGATGGAAATTCTAGTGTTAAGAATGCAATGTAAAAATTTTTAATTTCAGGAGTGGTTATAAATAGGAGATTGGAGACAGCAAAATTAATGTTATTGAACATGAAGGCTGAAAAATGGGGAATATACAGTCTGCAAAACATAGAGGCATAAGCTTGAAATAAAATCTTCAGTTACCTGGATTCTAACATACATATGATTTGAGCCCCAGAAGAGAAAAGAAAGAAAATGGGGAAGAAGAAATAATTGAAGAAATAATCGTTGAAACCTTCCTAAATTTGTTCAAAAATATTAATGTACCAATACAGAAAGCTCATCAAACCCCGAAAAGGATAAATACAAATGAAACCACACATAGTCACATCATATTCAAACTGCTGAAAATCAAAGATGAAAATTGTAAAAGCACATTGTAAAAAAACAATGTATTGTGTGCAGGGAATAAAAGCATGAATAATGCCAGGCTTAGAAAAAGAAACAATAGACATAAAAAACAATGGAATACCATACTTAAAGTAATGAAATAGATACTTAATCCATAATTCTCTATTTAGATATAAATTGTATTTGAAATGCCGACATGTTCACATAAAGTCTAAGATGTGGAAAAAAGATCTGCCGTTTTTAAAAAAGGTGATAAAGGAAGAGATTCGGATTAATATTGCAGATGGTATGATTATATGTGCTGAAAATATGACAACAAAGTTACTAAAACTAATAAATTAATTCTACAGTCACCATACACAAAGTCAATATAAAAATCTATTGCATTTTTAATATTCTAGTGGCAAACAGTTGTAAAATGATATTTTTTAAAAAATATTTTAAATAGAATTAAAATAAATATAAAATACTTAGGAATATATTTAACAAAAGGCTTGTAAGACTCTTACACAGAAAATAAGAAAGTGCTGAAAGAAATTACAGATAACTTAAAGAAATGGAGAGAAATGTCATGCTAATGGATTGGAAGACATTACACTTGTATTGTTAAATAAGAGGTAATTCTCCCCAAACTGATACATAAATTGAATAAAATTACAATCAAAATCCCTACAATTTTCTGATTGAAATGTACAAGCTGATTCTGTCACATATATGGAAAATATCTAGAACAGTCAATACAATCTGAAAGAAGGAAAACCAGGTTGCAGGACTTGTCACCTTATTTAAAGATGTACTGAAGCCTAAAATGTTTACGACATGTAGTAGTGGAATAAGTATAGGAATGTATCAATAGAACAGAAGATAGAGACCTGAAATAGTCTCACACCTATAAAATCATTTGATTGTGTCCAAGATGGCAAAGAAGTTTAATGGAAGAAAGAAGGTGTTTTTAACAAGCTGTGCTGAAAAACTGGACAAATGCATAGAAAAAAATCTTAACCTTTGTCTTTGATAAACCTATCTCTAAATCATAAGATAATGGTTGTTTAAAAATATTAAGAGACAATGTAAAAGTAATTCTAAATATAAAAAAATTGAGATTTTAAAAAAAATTATCCAATATGAATAATTTAGTAATTAAATTGTCTAGGAACATTTTCTAAAAATTATAAAAACAGTAAATTTCATAACTATTGTGTAGAAGGTAAAAATACTTATCTAGAGTTTGAACAAACAGAAGAGAATTTTTAAAACAACTACAGGTAGAACTTCCATGTGATCCAGCAATCTCACTCCTGGGGATATATCCAGAGGTTTGGAAAACATCAGGTTGAAGGGATACCTGTGTTCCCATGTTTAATACAGCTCTATTTACAATAGCTAGGCAATGGAATCAACCGAAGTGTCCATTGATGGATAATTGGATAAGGAAATAGTGGTATATATACACAACGGAATACTACTCAGCCATAAAAAAGAATGAAATTCTACCATTTGCAAAAACATGCATGAGC
>NW_007727908.1:7248-8145 GCF_000696425.1 Galeopterus variegatus
CAATGGACACAAAGAATGATTGCATGTTGTAATGATGAATAAGCTAACTATACTGATCTAAACACCACATGTTCTACATAATTATTGAAAATCAACGTTGTACTTCACATGTATGTATAAAAAATTTTTTAAATGAATTTAAAAAGAAAGAACTCAGAATTTATCTTGTCTGCCTTTCTGAAATAATTACTTCCAATTTTTGAATAATCTACCTTGCTATCTTTACAATCACTGTTACGTCTATTGCATTCCTTTATCTTTAAAACAATTAAGAGAGCGAGTGTTAGCAGTGCCTTTCTCTAGCTAAAATAATGAAACCATTGTTAAATCTCTGCAGTTATTTATGAGATTTGCTAAGAAGGATGGCTAAACTAGCTATTATACTTGCTTTATCAGAGAGAAGCATGTATGGGTAGATTCAAGTTATTTCTTATAGTACAATTGCTAAAACTTATAATTGCATTAGTTTTATATATTTTTTAAATATTTCTTATTCATGTCACGTTTATTTTCTAAATTTTTCCTAATTTAATGTAATTATGCATTAATCTGTATAGAAATTACCATGCATAGAGAAGCACAAAAATAACAAAAATAAATGTGCTTCTTCATGGCCCAATTTTATTCAAATACTTCAGTTATATGCAAAAAGTGCATGAAATGAGAAATAGTAAAATGGCTGAAAGCTGTATGACTTCTGTCAGAGAGATGAGGGTCTGAATTCTGCCTCTGATACTCATGAACTTTAAAAATGATAATATTTAACTAACTTTTCTAAGCAACTACTTCATCATTTGTAAAATGTAGTTATTCTTAGTATTTTCCTTATTCCTGGCCATGGAACGTCAATTTATCATAACACAAATAATACCAAAAGACACACACACACACACACAC
>NW_007727908.1:8768-43867 GCF_000696425.1 Galeopterus variegatus
TAAAAATGATAATATTTAACTAACTTTTCTAAGCAACTACTTCATCATTTGTAAAATGTAGATATTCTTAGTATTTTCCTTATTCCTGGCCATGGAACGTCAATTTATCATAACACAAATAATACCAAAAGACACACACACACACACACACACCCCTAACTAGGAAATATAATTTGCTATGATGGAAACTTTAGGTTGCTGTGAGAAAGTAAAACTCTAATTTAGAATGGTTGTTCAGGAAGTTTTCTCTGAGAAAGTCACATTTATATGTTAGTTATTCTATGATTACTATAATTAATAAAAATTAGACTGGTAATTGGGATGCATACTGTGTATCTCTTTTGCCATATATCTTTTATACTATATCTCTCTATAATGAAAGAAATCGAAGAAATTTTGTCGGTTCTTCGAAATTAAAAAGACTCAAAATAAGCTATTTTAGTGGGATACAAAGTTCATTCCTTTATGGTTTCTCTTTCATAGGTCATGAGTGAGTAAATTCAAAATTTTTTAATTCAGTAGCATTTTTTCTGTCCTATGGTATTTGATCCCAACTAGAGTATTTGATCCTGTTCTTAAATATATCATAAAAGAAATATTAGTTTAAATCGAGGATGTCCAGTGAAAAGCTATTAAGGTGATATTAAATTTGTATATAATTCCAAATGACAGTCAACTACAGGAATTAAAGCTTTTTAACTGAGAAAGGAGAAGATTTTAGGCAAACACTATCATTGATAAAAACATTTGAAAAGCTGGCTTATCAAAACACAGGCATACATATTCCTTGTAGTTCATAATTCAAAACAACAGGCTGAAAATTTTAAATTATAAAGCAGAGAAATTTGGCTCACTATTAGGAAAACATAGCAAAACAATGAGTGGTTTAGAAATTAAATGGACTATCTTGCAAAAATAGTGAAAATCCTGCCACTACAGATTTTCAACCAGAAGTCACATATCTTTATAAAACCAACCTGGTTTTAAAAAATGTAGAAGAAACTCAAACTTTGCATAGGCAGTACAAAATGACTTCAAAGTTGACTCATCTACAGTGGTCTATGTATTTATTGATACTATGCTATCTTTTTTCTTGTATTCACTCTGTCAGCAAATCCTCTTAACAGTGTACAAAGAACACTTCATATTTTCTATTTCTTTTGTCAAAGCATAATTGTAAAAAACCTGTAAAATCAAACTCATATAAATGCATATATGTACATCAGAGATTTATCTAAAGTATTAATGAGGAATCCAGTTGAAAGGTAAAGTTGGTTAAAAAAGAATTAGAGAAAAAGTTGTTTATTTTTCTATCTTAACTTCTCAATACACATTTTAGTAGATTTTCATGTCCCTTTACACGTTTCTCTTTCCCCCTCCCATCCACCCCTCCCCCCGAACTACACCTTATCTGTTCACTTGTCTTAACAAGTTCAAGGAATTGTGATTGTTGCATCTTCTTCTCCCATCACCACCATTTATTGGTTTACGTATTTATTTATTTATTTTTAGCTCCCACAAATAAGTGAGAACATGTGGCATTTCTGTTTCTGTGCCTGACTTGTTTCAGTTAATTTTTAATTTTCTCTAAGTCCATCCATGTTGTTGTTAATGGTAGCATTTCATTCTTTTTTATAGAAGAGTAGTATTCCATTGTAGATATACCATAATCTCCTTATCCACTCATCTGATGATGAATATTTGGGCTGGTTCCAACTCTGGGCTATTGTAAATAGTGCTGCAGTGAACATGGGAGTACAGGTATCTCTTTGGCATGATGATTTCCATTCTTCTGGGCATATTCCCAGCAGTGGAATAACTGGGTCAGATGGTAGATTTATCTGTAATTGTTTGAGGAACCTCCATACCATTTTCCATAAAGGCTGCACTATTTTGAAGTACCACTAATAGTGTATAAGAGTTCCTTTATCTCCGCATCCTTGCCAGCATTTATCATTCTTAGTATTTTGGATATTAGCCATCATAACTGGAGTGAGGTGATATCTCAAAATGGTTTTGATTTGCACTTCCTGATGATGTTGAACACTTTTTCATGTGTCTGTTGGCCATTCGAATTTCTTCCTTTGAGAAATGCCTATTCAGCTCCTTCATCCATTGTTTTTTTAGGTTATTTGGTTTCTTGCTCTAAAGTTGTTTGAGTTTCTTGTATATTCTGGATATTAATCATTTGTCAGATGTATCACTCTGAAGATTGTTCCTTTTGCTGTAAAGCAGCTTTTTAGTTTGAAATAATCCTATTTGTTTATTTTTCCTTTGATAGCCTGTGCTTTTGTGGTCATATTCATGAAGTCTGTACTGACTCCTACTTCCCGGACCGTTTCCCCTAAGTTTTCCTTAAGGAGTTTTACTGTTTTGGGATATATATTTAATTCTATCATCCATTTTGAGTTGATTTGGGTATATGGTGAGAGGTACAGGTCTAGTTTCATTCACCTAGATATGAAAATCCAGTTTTCCCAGCACCATTTGCTGAAGAGGCAGTCTCTTCCCCAGTGTGTGTACTTGGTGCCTTTGTCAAGGATCAGATGGTTGTAGGTGTATGGGTTGATTTCTGTGTTTTCTATTCTATTCCATTGATATGTGTGCCTATATTTATGGCAGTACCATGCTGTTTTGCTTATTATAGCTTTATAGTATTATTTAAAGTCAGGAAGTGTTATTCCTCTAGCTTTATTTTTTTGTTTGTTTAGGATTGCTTTGGGTATGTTTGGTCTTTTGTTATTCCATGTAAATGTCTAGATAGTTTTTTCCATTTCTGAGAAAAAATGCCATTGGAATTTTGATGGGGATTGCATTGAATCTGTAAATCACTTTGGATAAAAAGGACATTTTCACAGTGTCAATTCTTCCAATCCAAGAGCATGGGATATCTTTCCTTTTTTTTTTTTTTTTTTTTTTTTTTTGTCCTCTTTAATTTCTCTGAACAGTGGTTGGTAGTTCTCTTCATAGACATTTTTTACATACTTGGTTAACTTTATTTCTAAGTATTTTATTTTTTCGGTGGCTATCGTAAATGGGCTAGTTTTCTGGATTTCTTTTTCTGCATGTTCACTGTTAGAATTTAAAAATGCTACTGATTTTTGTGTGTTGACTTTGTACCCCGCAACAAATAATTTTACTGAAATCATTTATCACCTCTAAGAGTTTTTTTGTCAAGGCTTTAGGCTGTTCAATATAGAGGATCATATCATCTGTAAACAGGGACAGTTTGGCTTCATCTTTTCCAATCTGGATGCCCTTTATTTCCTTCTCTTCCCTGATTGCTCTGGTTAGTACTTCCAACACTATGTGAATAGGAGTGGTGAGTGGGCATCCTTGTCTAGTTCCTATTCTTAAGAGAAAAGCTTTCAGCTTTTCCCCGTTCAAGATGATATTGGCAGTGGGCATATCATAAATGGCTTTAATTGTGTTGAGATATATTCCATCTTTACCTAACTTATAGAAAGTCTTCATCATGAACAAATGTTTAATTTTGTCAAATGCTTGTTCAGTGTCTATAGAGATGATCATATGGTTATTGTCTTTGATTTTGTTGATGTGATATATGCATTTATTGATTTGCATGTGTTGAACCAACCTTGCATCCCTGGGATGAACCTCACTTGATCATGGTGTATGATTTTGTGTATGTGTTGGAGTATTCTGTTAACTAGTATTTTATTGAGGATTTTTCATCTATAAAAATCAAGGATATGCCTCTAGTTTTATTTTTTTGTTGTGTCTCTGCCTGGTTTTGGTATCAGGGTGATGTTTGCCTCACAAAATGACTTTGGGAGAATGGCCTCTATTTCAATTTTTTGGAATAGTTTGTAGAAAATTGGAATCCATTCTTCTTTGAAGATTTGTTAGAACTCTGCAGTGAACCAATCCAATCCCAGGCTTTTCTGTGTTGAGAGACTTTTGATAACAGCTTCAATCTCTTTTATTGTTATTGGTCTGTTCAGATGTTCTACATCTTCTTGACTCAGTTTTGATAATTTGCATGTGTCCAAAAATTTATCCATTTCTTCCATATTTTCAAATTTGTTGGCATATGGTTGTTTATAGTAGTCTCTAATGATTCCTTATATTTCTGATGTATCATTTGTAATATCACCTTTTTCATTTCTAATTTTTGTTAGTTGGGTCTTCTTTCTTATTTTCTTAGTTAGCCTTTCTAAAGGTTTGTTAATTTTACTTATCTTTTCACAAAAACAACTTTTTATTTCGTTGCTATTTTGTATCAGTTTTCAGGTTTCTATTTCATTTAGCTCTGCTCTGATCTTAATTATTTCTTCCCCTCTATTCCCCTTGGGTTTGGATTGTTCTTGATTTTCCTAGTTCTTTAAGGTGAAGTGTGAGGTTGTTTATTTGCCATCTTTCCATTCTTCTGAAGTAAGCATGTAATGCGATAGATTTCCCCTTTAGTGCTGCTTTTGCAGTATTCCACAGGTTTTGGTATGATGTGTCATTATTTTCATTAGCGTCAAGAAATTTTTGGATTTCATGTTTAATTTCTTCTTGTACCCTTATGTCATTAAGTAGAATGTTGTTTAATTTCCATGTGTTTGTATAGTTTCCAGAGTCCCATTTGTTATTGATTTCTAATTATAATCCACTGTGATGTGAAAAACTACATGGAACAATTCCAAATTTTTGAGTTTGTCAAGGCTTGATTTATGACTTACCATGTGCTCTATCCTAGAGAATGTTTCATGTACTGATGAGAAGAATGAATATTCTGAGGTTGTCAGATGGAATATTCTGTTGATATTTGCCACGTCCAATTGGTCTAAAGTATTGTTTAGATCTTGAGTTTCTCTATTGAATTTTAGCCTAAATGATCTGTCCACTGTTGAGAGTGGGATGTCCAGGTCCCCCACTCTTATGGTATTAGTGTCTATCTCATTCTTCAGGTCTAATAGTGTTTGCTTTATAAAAATGGCTACTCTGATATTTGGTGCATATATATTCATGATTGTTATATCTTCTTGAAGGATAGATCTTTTTAACATTATATACTGGACTTCCTTATCTCTTTTTATGTTTTTTTTCATTTAAAGTCTGTTTTATCTGATATAAAAATAGTTACTCCAGCTCGTTTTTCACTTCTACTTACATGGTTTATCTTTTTCCATCTTTTCACTCTTAGCCTATGTGTGTCTTTACAGCTTAGGTGAGGCTCTTGAAGTCAGCATATTGTTAGGATGGCCTTTTAATATAGTCAATCAGTCTGTGACTTTTGAGTGGAGAATTTAATCCTTGGCCTTTTAATATAGTCAACCAGTCTGTGTCTTTTGAGTGGAGAATTTAATCCTTTTACATTTAGAGTTATTATTGAAAGTTGTTGATTTAAACCTAGCATTTTATAGATTTTTGTTTAGATGTCTTAAGTATCTTTGTTTCCTTCTTTCTGATTTTCTGTTTGTCCTCTGTGTTTGTTGGTTTCTTGGGGTGGTAAACTATTTTTCCTTTGTTGTTATCATTTTTGTTTTACTGGCAGGTTTTGTTCTTTATTGAGTATTCATGAAAATGATGGTTGTTTTTCAGGTACCAAACCCAGTACTCTCTCGAGAATTTCTCATAAGGCTAGTTGTGTAACAGTGAACTCCCACAGTTTTTGTTTGTCTGAGAAATACACTATTTGTCCTTCATTTTAGAAGGATAGCTTTACTGGGTAAAGCATTTTTGGATGGCAATTTTTGTCCATTAGTAATTTGAATGTATTATCCCATTCTTTTTTGGCTTTTAGGGTTTCTGATGAACAGTCTGATGTTAGTCTGATTGGGTCTCCCTTATAGGTGACTTAATCCTTCTCTCTTGCAGCTTTTAAGATTTTCTCTTTGTCTTTGGGCTTTGCCAGTTTTACTTGGCAAAACTCATGTCTTGGAGAATACCTTTTTGGGTTAAATATGTTTGGGGATCTATGGGCCTCCTGAATCTGAAGATCTTTGACTTTCCCTATACCTGGGAAGTTTCCTGCTATTATTTCATGAATATGTTTTCAGTGCTGTTTCCTTTTTCCTCCCCTTCTGGAATACCCATGATTTGGATATTTGAGTGCTTAAGGTTATCTGTTATCTCTCTTATATTTTCTTCAATTTTTAAAATTCTTTTTTTTTTCTTTTGGTCTGCCTGTGTTAATTCAAACAGATTCTCTCTTCTGTTTTTTCTAGCCTGCTGGTTAGATTCTCTGTTGTGTTTTTTATTTCACTCAATGAATCTTTCAGCTCCACAAGATCTGCTACATTGTTTTTCAGGGCATTGATTTCCTTGTACATTTCTTCTTTCAGGTCCTGTATATTTTTTCTCATTCATTGTTTTATCCAACTGAGTTTTCTTGTATCTCAATTAGTTTCCGTGGAATTGTTGCTCAAAATTCCTTGTCAGTCATTTCAAGGACTTCCTGTTCTATAGGATTCAGACCTTGAGAGTTATTATTTTCCTTTGGTGGTGTCATACTTTCTTGATTTTTCATATTTCTGGTATCTTTTCTTTGGTGTTTAGTCATTGTGGCAGGGGTTATCACAGTCCATTTGTTCCACCCTGAGTTCTGGCCTGTATCCTGAAGGGACTGCCTATTCTGGGCAGTGGACACTGGCCTCGGCTGGGTTTCCCATGGTGCCTGCCTGTTCTGGCATGGCTGACTCAGTGTGCCTGGGCCCTGTGGCTCTCAGGCCTCTCTGGGCAGTGGAGACTGGCTTGGGCTGAGGGTCCCATCGCATGCAGAACCTGCCTCTTACAGCACGGCTGTCTTGGGGCAAGTGGGCCTGGCAGCTCATAGGCCTCTCTGGGTGGTGGAAACTGGCATTGGCTGGTGGTCCCATGGCATACAGCACCTGCTGTTCTTGTGCAGCTGTCTTGGGGCATGTGGGCCCAGTGGCTCTTGAATCTCTCTGAGTGGTGGGGACTGACCAGGGCTTGGGGTCCCACAGCTCCTGCCTGTTCTGGCATGGCTGACTCAGGGCATGAAAAGAAAAAGGTTTTTTATATGTGCTACCAGCAAAAAAAATATTAAAATAAGTTTGCCAAATTAAAGACAAAAAATGTTAATGCTGTGCATGGTAATATACTGTAACTTTGGGGCTATGTTTTTACTGAACAGAAATCATTTGCATCTCAACTGAGCAAAAAATCTATAAGCAATTTCATAACTTCACAGAGTTTGTGTTCTAATCAATGGCAAAAAACAAGTCAAATGAGCATGCACCACCATAGATAATTGAATAGTCTTACACTAGGCTTGTAAGACTGTATTCTAGTATGATATTGAAAGGATATGGAATATCTCTTGTGCCATATTTATAGGTCTTGGATGTCTTTTCTTAACACTTTCAGTTCCCTCCATTATTTGATTCTATACATCATCTGATCACAGCAAATATGATTGGAGATCTTTCAAACTGATTTAATGGCTCCTGGTTCTCATTTCTTTAATTAATTTTGTATATCTTTTCCTATTAAACTTTCTTGCCTAGAAGGCACTGTCCTTTTGCCATTCCCTATGAAACCATATTCACCTTTTAATATCTTTTAATGTATAACTCAAGATCCATTATGCTCAAGAATAATTGTTTTATCATCTTTTTTTGACCTTATTTTCCTCCGAACACCTAGAGTATGTATTGTTGATACTACACAGCCCATCCATCAATTATATGTTGCCAAATATTCATTGAGCCTCTTCATCTCCATCTGTTAGTCTAATATGTGAACTTGAAGAAAATGAAATCCTTATCTTTTACTTGAAAAAGTTGAGGTAGCTGGGACACATACTAAAAAATAACAATGAATATGTCTATAGATTGCACCCAAAATAATTATTTTTTGCTGTTTAGTGTTTGTTTCTGGCAGCTAGCCAGTATAGAGATCCAAACCCTTGACCTTGCTGTTACAACCCACAATCTAACCAACTAGCCCACCAGCCCCCAAAATAATTCTTAAAGAAAAGTTAAAACAAGAACATTGTTATTTTGTTACTAATATTAATACAAAGATATTAATATTTAATTATGTCCAAAGACTTAATTTATCAAGATTAAAGTTAAATATATCAATATTGTTTAAGACAAGTCACCAAGTTTAAACCTACCTGTTCAAAAGTCAGTTTTGGTATACCCGTTTATGAAACCAAATCATCAGGAAGAGCAGAAAATAACATAGTATCAATTTTACTCCCCACCATCCCCAACCACCTAGCCTCAATAGCAGTAACAGTTTAGCCAGGGAAAGGAGAACAGACAAGAGAGGCAAAGGACTAGGAATGAATGCTATTTAATTTGAGTAGCCAAGATTTCTTAGAAAACAAGAATTACATCATATGGGTGTTATGGAAAGTGTAGCCTCATGACAGACACTGGGAAATTTAACCATCTTTTGGACATCCCTCTAGAAAAGTATCTGACTATAGAGTCATAAGACACTCTAAATTCATATTGAGAATCCTAAAATTTACTTAAATGTTATAAAATATAGGGAAATGGACAACAAAAAGCAAAGAGAGCTGGTCTAATGATCATAATTTCCAATTATTTTGGATGTTTTTTTTTTGCATACAGCTGTTGTATAAACTAACTTATAAATAAATTATTTTATATCTTTAAAGACATAATTATGAGATTTATTGCAGCATTGGTCAAAGGACATGCATAAGATTTCATATATAGTAATGCAGCAGTTCAAGGTTGTCAAAAGAGGGGAAGTTTCTTTCAATATCTCTGTTCTGCTGCCTTCACACATAGGATTCTTCCTCCATCTGACTCATCTCAAGGTTGCAAAATGACTACAGCTACAGCTCTCACGTCAAGATTGATGACAATCCAATGAATATAGGAACATTTCCTGCTGTGTTTCCTTAATTGTGCTTTATAAATTAATCTCCGGATTCCCACATGTTATCCTACCCAAATTTCATAGGATAGTTCTAGATTATATGGATATTTCTTTTTTAAAAAAGTATTTGATAGAAATATAAAATACATACAGTTTTGTGTGTAAAGTGCACCAATATTTATTATATAGTTTTATGAAATTTTTTCTATATGTAAATTAAGGTAATCACCACCCAATTGAAAACTCCAAAATATTAAACAAATTTTTTTCATGCACCTATGAGCCAAACCCTTTCCAGAGGTAACCAATATTCTGACTTTTAGCACTTCTAGTTATTTTTGCATATTTTTAACTTCATATAAATAAAATTATAAGAATTATTATCTTTTCTATTTTGTTTTCTTTGCCCAATATTTTGACTATGAGACTAATCCATGTTATTTCGTGTAACAGTAATTCCTTGTTTTTAATGCCATGTGGTATATCATTTTGCAAATATACCACAAAATATAAATTCTATTGCTGTTGGACAATTGTTTTATATCCTGTTTGGGCTATGGCAAAGCTGCTATGGCTAATACATTGTTATTATTTTTGCTTCTGTTAAAGAGTGTTGTTTGGGTAGACAATTATGTGACATTCAGATCACCTTGACACTTTCAAGGCATGGTTTTAGACTTAGAATGTTTCTATAGTAACCATTACTCTGAGGATTATTTAACATTGCTAATAAGGTGCAACACCATACTGAATGTTCTCGGTATTTATTAAAAAGTTTCTCCCCTATGACTGGTAAGACTTTGAACATTTCATTCCCAATGTGAGCTGTGAAGACTGTTCAGATTACAGCTCCAGGCCTCATGGAGTTTCACCCTACTTGTGAGCAGCTTTGAATTCTGTGAAAGTCTCAAGTGTACCCCACGAAGATTTCTAGACCTCCTTCTCTGTTTAGCTCCCTACTCTCCAAATTATCTGCTCCACAATTTCCAACTGCCAAACCCTCACCCAAATTTTATTTCTGTCTTCTTAACTCAGCCAGACTATTATGCATCACTTGGTCCCCTCTCTTTGATACACAGTATAGAAATCATCTCCAGCCAGAGAGCCTGGATGACTACAAGGCTCATCTCGCTTTTTTGTTTGTTTGTTTTAATTGTCTCAGAAATAGCTTTCTTTCACTGTCTACTACTCCATGTTAAAAAGAGTTGTTTCAAATATTTTGCTCAGTTTACCAGTTGGCCTAAAGCCAAAACTCTTTTAATAATTGTTCTAAAATCTTTGTTTGCTAACTCTAATATCTGGATTAACTGACTTTCTACTGTAACTGACTTTTTCTTCTCTTAATTACCGCTCATATTTTTCTCTATCTTGGTATATATCTCATAATGTTTCACTGTATCATGGTTACTATGTACAAAAAACCATAAAGAATAAAAATAATGTTTTCATCCCTGAAATAATACACCATTTATGTTTTTTTTTTTTTTTTTTTTTTTTTTTTTTTCATTTTGGCAATCAGTGGAGAGTTTGATCACCTCAAATCAAACAAAGATGAACTGGTTTGAGGCTGAGTAGAAAATAAAGTTAGAGTCTCTACACATATTTTCCAGTAGTCTGGAGTGCTAAATCTATCACATATTTGTTGTATAACTGTCCCTTCAGCCAGATTATCTCTCTCAAGTGCCAACACATGGAGGGAAATCTCACTCTGCCTTTTAGCCCAAGCTCTCAGAAAATTTTACATGGAGCGAAACGGCCATTGGCTTAGGTGTATTCTTGATTTCAGCCGTCATAATAACCTAGGAAGTCATTAAAACGTTTTTTTGTGTTAAAGATTTTCAAGATGTTACCACAGGAGGAAACTGAGTAAAGGGACAGAGGATCTCTCTATATTACTTGTTACAGCTATGTATAAATTTACAATTATCTCAAAGTAGAAAGTTGAATTTTTGAAAGTACGAATATATAAATAAGGATTTTTGAAACAAATACCAAAGCTTACTTATATGTGATGTGTATGTGTGTGTATAAATGATTATATTTGTATTCAGATGCCACTCTTAAAGTTTCCTCTGTGAATTTTTGTCTTATTGAGCTAATGATTTAAAAATTGTACATACATTTTAAATGGAACTATCGTCGCTTGTTATAATTCCTTGCACTAGAATAAGAGCTTAATATTTTTTTAAAAAATAAGTCAAAGAATACATGAATGAATTCTAAACTCATCCATAGATATTACATAAACTTTTAAATATCTTTTCATTATTTAACATTTTTAATTTAACTATTTTTCAACTTAAAATGACTATACTAGTCATTGAAAATTTTAATAAAAATACATGAGTTCACATTACTGATAGAGAATAGAAACCAAAATTGCTAACACAAACATCATCTCTGTGCACATGGTGGCTATAGAGTGAATACAGACATCATGGCACTCGGTAGGATTTTTTTTTAATGTTCCCAACACAAAGAAATTATTATGTTTTGTAGGGATGAATGTGCTAATTATCCTGACTTGATCATCACACATTATGACAGGCATTGATATTCAACTTTGTAGTCCACAAATATACATAACCAATTATGTTTCAATTAAAAAAATAATTATTGCTAGCCTTAGTCAGGCCAGGCGTAGGTTTAATTGGCATATTAACCACTTTTTCTCCCATCATCCTTCCATTTATGTCTCCTGTAAGCCCCTAACTCCTTCCCAGTTAAAGTGCATAATCCCCCACCAGATAACTAAAATCTTTGTCATACCCTGACTATCAAGGGTGCTCCAGGGTCATCTGCTTTGGTCATTTCACCTTGCTACTTCCTTGGTTTATTCAATATTTTAAATTCCCTCTGTCTAATTTAGATCAGCAATTGCTAAGTGAGAAGATGACTTCTGTCTAATTCATTTTACCCATTGCTAAATGGGAAGATATTTTGTGACAAATGTTGACTGATGCTAATAGCTAGTGATTATCAAGACACTTAAAGACCAACAGGACACAGGGACTTACCAATATGATTATTATATCTAATGTATAAGACAGTATATAAGGAATCTGTATCCTGTGGACAGAAACCTGTGACATTAATCATAAATCCCATCTAATTATCAACTCTGATAATAATAACTTTATTGAGTACTTACTATTTTACAGATTTCAATACACTTAAATTGTTATTCCTTCTGATAGCATTTGTATTTCAACTAAGGTTTTTCAAAACTTAACATTTTCACCAAGGACAGGCTCTATTGCCTGATAGTGAGAATTCCTTGGGCAAGTATGACTTTTAATGCTTCTCAAATCACTTTCTGTAAATGCTTTCTACTCTAGTTCTACATAATGGTCCTCAACCTTGGCTTCACATCAGAACTACCTGAGTAGCATTTAAAAATCCTCATGCCTAGAACACAATTCTGACCAATTTTATCAGGATCCCTGAGGGTTCAATATTTTTAAAGCTCCAATGTGCGGTAGCAGTTGAAAACACGAAACGCTGTTCTAAACCTTCTGATTCCTGAAGCTAATTTCTATAAATTGAGAATAGCATTGTTTTAGAAACTACTGATAAAATTGCTTTTCAGATTTGTTTCTTTTCTCTATATTGATTCTTCTCTAGAGCTTCTAACATGACCAGAGTTTTGTCTATACTGATTTGCATGTGTGTGTCATTAAAATGCTCTTATCACTTTTTCACAGGTGATGTCACCCACACAAGATTAAAAATCATTTTCTTTTGGTTGAGTAATTCCTTCATTTAATTTAGTATCTCCTTCCACTCCCAGTAACATGTGCTGTGTATTTGAAAGACTTATTTTGTGTCATAAGATTAAAAATCTGTCTTGCTTGTCCTTAATTTATAGACCACACTTTTGCTGAATTCTTACCTGTTAAGAAAATTTCAGGGCTTTATTGGGAGACTTTCACACCAACATTTTCTACAGTATGTAAGAAAAGAATTACAAGACATGATACAACATCCATGCGTGTGATTCAGTGGGACTATTTCCCAAAATAGAATCTCTGAGGTAGATGCCATTCTAGATCTTTCATGTATTAATAACCTAATACTCAGATACTTCCCTGTATTTTTCCTCCCCACTTCTTTCTAAACCATACTTTTATTACCGTTAATTTCTTAGTGTTATCCCATGATACTGATAGAATTAATTTTCCTCTCTCCATATATCCGCAGACTTAAAATTTCCTCGATTCTTGATTACTTTTATTTTCCAGAGCGGTAATTTCTTTTACATCTTATACAAGGAACTTATGTTTTATGCAACAATTTTCAAGTATTTGAGAGCTCACAGATTCTCTTTAAAATAAAGTGATTCTAAGACCATGCATGAAGAAATGCAACTTTTAGTTGGAAACATTAATTAGGAGTAGCAGAGCTGAGAACTAGCAAGGGGTGTAAAGGTGCTAATTTCTGCCTTCTCTAGAGGGCAGGCATTCAGTTATTAGAAGTCATCAGTAAGGGTCCTTTTAGTTTTTTCTTCTGGACTCTGTAGTAAACTGTTTTCCACATTTGGCATTCTCTTGAATGTTCAGTTGGACATCCTGTACTTTTTCATATGTGCTTCCACATGGTGTTAAAGATTGAACAAAATAATCCAATCGCTGTAACCGGTGCAATGTGCTGCCAAATGATGGTTGTCTGAGATCTGGATGCCAGCTTCTATTTGTAATTTTAAAGCTCCAGTGCTGGGATACAATTCTTCATGACTCTCTCACATTTCTGCATGGCTGGCATGCAAAAGGCAGTAACTGACTTTTTTGTCCAGACTACCTTTTTAAGGATGTTTGTATAGCAAACAATCTTTGAACATATTGTGTCTGTATCCACAGCCAGGGATAGGATTGTTTACTGTTCAGTATAATAAAAATAATGTCTCCCTTTGAGGCAAAAGGCAGGTCTGCTTACTATGCATTATAAACTCAGGGTTTCTCTGCTGTAATGTGACTCACTGCATGTGCAGGTGTCACCTGGCCCTCTTTACTTCATCCTGTGGGAGCTGGAGTTCAGGGAACTGGTACAAATTATGGCATTCTAAGTATTGCTATTGATGAGTAATAAACTGTCTTTTGCTTTTGACCTGGCAGTGTCTTGTTCTCCTGCCAGTGTTCATGAAACTATATCAGGATAACTTTTTGCTTACAAATAAGATAAAATATCAGAAACTATTTCTTTTCAGTTTTTGACACCCCAATAACTTCAGACACAGTTTCATTGTAAGGCTTTGGTGACTTTTATAACTTTTCATGTGAAATATTTTGTGGTAAAGATTCTGTACATCTTATGTGTTGAACACTGATTGTTTTGACACCTGTTAACTTCTGTAAAATCTCATGTTATTGGTATTAGTTTGTAGCTTCATTCTATACTTCAGAGGATGGTATTTTTTTTTCATTTATAACATACTTACTGCCTCTCAAGTTTGGCACTGACAAATATGAAATCTGCATTTATGTCATTGACATAAATGGCTGACATATGATTTAGGGAAGAAGTAGTCCTAAGCCAACGCACTCAAGAATTTTTTCAGGGACAACAAATAAATAAATTATAATCATTGGGTGTGCTATCAAACTAGTAACAAATTCTTTGCACGGTTTAATCACCTGCTTTTTTATCATCTTTTGTGTAAATACATCATGTAAAACATTTCTACTGAAGTAAAGATACAATATTTCCAATTCATTCCCTTCATTTAGAAGTTTAATAACCTTGCCGCAAAAGGAAAATGAGGATATTTTGTCATGGTTTGTCCTTATTGAACTCTTTTTGGCTGAGATGCTTATATTATTTAATGCTAAGCATGACTAAATATTTGTTTGAAAATCCATTCTAGTGCACTGCTATACATTTTTTTAAAAAATTTTATTTTCTCTTTTGGATAAAGGAAAGAAGTATATATCTCTGTATTATTTTGGCTCTTTTCCTTTTCTATATGTGTCAGATATTTTGATGAGAGGTCAGATTTTATCAGCACATTAAAACCTCAGAACTACTTCATGAAAAAGTACAGTGCTATGTTTTGAACGTATGTCCCCACCAAGGCACATGTGGAAACTTGATCTTAATGTGGCAGTGTTGGGATGTGGGGCCTTTAAGAGGTACCTAGATCTTCTGCATCTATTGAGACAATTTTTCTCTTTTCATCTGTTAACAGGGTGAATAATGATTGATTTTTAAATGTTAAATAAGCTTTGCATCCCAGGATAAACCTCACTGGGTCATGATGTATTTTATACATATATATACAAATATATATATGTATTTTATATATATTGTTGGATCATATTTGCTATGATTTGTTTAGTATTTTGCATCTATATCCATGAGGGCACAGAGCCGAAGACTTGGCCAGGAAATCTGGCTATATGTACTTGGAAACCTTGCACCCCAGCTTAAACTGAACCACCTGAGCAAAAGTGCTTCATCAAATATTTCAAAACCTTTCCTTTAAAATTGGTAAAACATGTTGAATGACAATCAGCAAGAATGTAGAAGAAAAAAAGAGAAGACCCAAATTAAAAATACTAGGAATAAGACATGTGACATCATTACAAATTACTTTTTTCCTGCTCAGTCTGCTTTGAGGATTATCTCTATACTGACCTTCTCAAAGAAACAGATGAGGATTTTAATTGATTCTTACTATTGTGTTTCTCTTTTTTCAATTTCACTAAATTTTTGTTCTTAGTCCCTTTCTTCTACTTACATTGGGTTTAATTTGTTCTTCCTTTTCTATTTTCTTGAGGTGGAAACTGAGGTAATTGATTTGAGATGCTGCTTTTCTAACATAGGCACTTAGGCCTATAGACTTTAAATACTGTTTTTGTAACATCCCAAAATATTAAAACTTTGTGTTTTTATTTTCACTCATGGATTAATGGATTACTACACACATGGGTTACCATGCGAGTAAACTGATGGCTTTATAAGGGGAGCAAGTGAGCACACTAGCACGCTTTCGTTCTGTTGCCATGTGACGCCCTGTGCTATCTTAGGACTCTGCAGAGAGTCCCCATCAGGAAAAAGGACCTTACCCCATGTGCCCTCTCAACCTTGGACTTGCAGCCTCTGAAAATGTAAGAAGTAAATTCCATTTCCTTATAAACTACTCAGTTTCTGGTATTCTGTTATAAGCATCAGAAAACAAATACAAAGTTAATATTTTTACTTTTCATATGAGGAAATTGTGTTCTGTGGCAACGGAATGAATGTGCTATGGCCATAAAACTACAAGTAGTTAATCTGGGTTTTTGAATAGCAATTCTGAGATCAAAACCCATGTTCTCAACCACATAATTGTCACCACTATATTTTATCTCTTTAGTTAATATTTTTACTTTTCAGATGAGGAAATTGTGTTCTGTGACAACGGAATGAATGTGCTATGGCCATAAAACTACAAGTAGTTAATCTGGGTTTTTGAATAGAAATTCTGAGATCAAAACCCATGTTCTCAACCACATAATTGTCACCACTATATTTTATCTCTTTAACCAGTTCTGTTCTTCCTGGATCACAGCAACATTACTCCTATCCTCTTTGTTTTAATTCTAACGTACTTTCTGTTAAAATTAAGTTCAAGGATTTCTTTCCAGGAACATTATCTCTTCCACTTATAACGCTCTCTCCTATTTCATATAACAATCCATGTAATATGTAACATCAGGTATAATATATAATACAATATGGTATAGATAAAATATAATTATGCATTAGTTATCTTTTACTGTGACAAATTATCCCCAGATTTAGCAGCTTAAAACAGCAGACATTCACTCTCTCATAGTCTTTGTATAATGAGTTGGGGCAGGGCTTAGCTGGGTGCCTCCAGCTCAGTTTCCCCCACTAGGCTGCATCAGGGAATCAGCTGGGTCTGCAGTCATCTCAAGGCTTGGCTGGACTACAGTTTACTCCCAAGGTCAGTCATGTGCAAGGCTTGTTCCTTGCTGAATTTTATATAAAATGTACTCTAAAAAACTACTTTAATGGGATTTTTATTATTTTAATAGCCCTTTACATTAGATAAATTTAATGGAACAACTACCAAATTCCATCTATTAAAAATGTATTTAGATATGCAAAACCATAGGCCTGACTTTAAAGTACTTATAGTCAAAGAAAATAAATAAAACAGGTACACAGGTAATTATAATATGAAGCAAACTTTAAAAGTTATTATAAAAGCTGTATACCTGAAATAAAATAGAAGTTCAAAAAGATTATTTCCCTTTTGAAGGAACCAGGAAAAGTTACCCAGAAGGTTTATAAAGAATAGGCATTGCTCAGAATGTTATAAACATGTTAGAAGATAATTGGGTAAACCTGTCAAAACCTATCCATTTATCTTCTGTCCCTCTAAAACTTCTTTTTCCCCACCTTATTCTTTAGTTTTTGACATTCAATTTGTAATAAGGGTTTAATATTAGCAATATCAAATAAAATTTTTCTGTACTTATGATGTTTGGTGAAGCACTAGACTTGACTTACTCCAATTCTAATATACCTTTCTTAATTATCAATGTAAAAATATACTTCCTTTTCAAAAAAGTGACCATAGCCATTTAAATTCTGCACTTTAATGAATGGCCATACTTTTGCCATTGAGGTTACTACTAAATTAAAAATTGTAAACATTTATACTCACTTAAAGCATTGGAAATTATTTTTTTGTACAAAATTTATTTTATTGCGTGGTATAATTGACTATAAAAGTTAAGATTCATGAATAATATATTTATTTTTGAATTTGTAGTACCTAGACTATGACTAAACCAAGTGGATGTTTACAAATACTTAGAGAATGCAAGAAATAAAATTATTAAAACAATTTTTGGAATACATTTCAATAATGAGTTCACTCATTGAATAATAAAAAAGTTCTAAAATTTACTTTCTCAAAATAAACACAACACTTTGAAATTATGATGGGAAAGAGAAAGCTAGTTGAAATTTTCCATTCATCTTTTATCTAACTCTTGTGAGTTCAGATGAAGAACTGAAGAATATTTGGGTTTCAGTGTCACAGCTTCTGACTCTATAGCAATGACATACTTAAGAAGCATTATGTATAATGGCCCACAGCAGAGCCAATGCAGTCTTCCAGAATCCAACCTTAGTTCCAATGGTTTTAAATTTTGTGGCCTTCAGCAAGTCACGTCACCTTTCCAAGCCTCATTTATCTCACCTATAACAGGAATTTACTTATAATGTATATAAAATAATACATTTAAAATTGTTAGCAAACTATGTAGGACATAGGAAAGACTAGGTGTGTGTTATCAGATATTAACAAGACATCTGCTAACACAGGGCCTCTTCTATCACACATACTTACCTCCAAAACTACATTTCAACTTGAAGAGAGTAAAAGGTGTACAAGTCATGCTAAAGATCGCCACAAAATATTAAATTATAGCGTAAAACAATATATTCAGTATTACGTACTGCTATTTGAGCTATAATTTCTACATTTTCAACCCTTTATTAATATACACGCATATGGTAATTCTTTCCTTGATATTAAGGTGTGATTTGGTGTGCCTGCAAATATAGAATCATCCTTCAATGGTGTTCAATTATGAAGAGCTCAGTTCACAATTTCTTTTATACATCTGCTTTCATTCTTCAGGTGGCTCGCCTTACGGAAAATATATTAAACACCATGAGGCCCTATAATTGCCGGATGGCCTGGTTCAGCAACAATTCAAATTAAGATTATGCAGTCTAAGAGTTAAGAGAATGAATTGATTTGACAGTACTCCATTAAATCAGTTTAGGCTACCATAAAAGTAGCTGTAAAATAATTATCAGTACTTCATGGTTGCTGGAATTCTATGAGCAATATCTTTTGAGAAAATTGCAGTTTCAGCATAAAACTCTGTGTGGTATTACAAGTTCTGTTTCTGCCACATTTGGAGGCTTTCCTCAGCTAAAATCCAACAGAATATGAAACCATTCCTATCTGGAATTCTCAAGGAATGCACCTTTGAGATAACTGAGGGGTTTTGTTCTAGTCTATTTTATTTTAGCAGGTGTTCAACAAAATTTTCTATATCATTCTGTTTATATTACTATTACAGGTGGCTGTATTAAACAACAGATATAGCTAAGATTGTAGATTTTAATAATTTAGGCTGCAAACTCAAATGTTAATAAGGTCCAGGCAGGTAATGCCCATGATTAAATCTCTCTCTTATTTTTAACTGCATAATTTGTTTATTTATTTATTTATTTATTTATTTATTTATTTATTTATTTTGCCTCTTGTGAAGGGGGGATGAGGTGACGTCTGCTCTTTAGCTTTTCTGGTGTTACCATTTTATCAGGGAGACATCTGAAGATTTGCTGATTCCAGATTTTCAAGTGTTATCTGAATGTAACAAAGCAAAAGGATGCAGTTTGTTAGGTTTTGTCATTGTTGCTGTTTTGGTGAGTTTTTCTAAAGGAAAAATTCTTATAAAATAAGGCTGTTTAATAAGACTTCAACTCAGTAAATTGAAGTCCTTACAAGTTTCAAGACTGACGTGCCAAGAATTGTTTTCCCTACACCTCCCAGTCCCATTCTCCTGGTTGATACTTGGAACAACACAATCATTAAACACAACCTCAAGAAATGATTATGTAGTCATTATATACTGGAGACTCACTGATAAACCTGTGCAAACAGATCGGTTAAGGCATGGCTGGAAGAAAAAACAATTTACAAACAGTATAGATGGTTATTAAAAGGAATATAAATTTTAAAAATTTACTGAAAAACAAATATGTCAGAAGAAATTAAAAAGAATTCCCGAGCTTGAACTTTCAAATAACATGTTAGCCCTTAAAAGTCAACACCAGTAGCACAGTTTGAATGTCAATAAATAAAAATAACTGTAAAAAGATAGCAAAGAAACAAAAACAAGTTTTTCTGAACAGCATGAGGGCCATGAGAATTCAGTTACTTAGTGGCATCTAATTAGCAACCCAAACTGCCTCCAAGTACACTATAGTATTACTTTTCTCTAAATGCACTATGGTGATTGACCATCAGAATAAAATAGCTTCTGGGGATCGTTCACTCTTCTATTAAGCATATAATGAATGCTTTTCTGGGCCAAACACTAGACTAGGTACTGAAAATATATCTGTTAATCGTCCCAACCCCCAAAGGATCTCTACCCTTAAAATAGTTAATTATGACATAAAGTATAATTGTGGGTGATCTGAAAGTTTGTCTTTAGGTCTTCTTTCTAAGGGCTCAGTTTTGGAAATTATACTGACTTTTTTTAAAAACCTCAGAATCCTTTTATCTGAGAAATGGCTCAATTTTATAGACACCTACAACCAAATAGAGCATTATTTTTCTTCTAAATATATACTTAAGACTGGTTAAATCTGGGTGTTCATTTGTAATTATGACAAGATATTCTGTTTTTGAACAATACCCTTCAATACTAAGAGTGATTTAAGAGAGCAGGATTATACAGAGCGATTGACAAGTGCTGCTTCCAGAATCATAGCTCTTTTAAAGTTCTGGGAGTTCAAGAAATGTGAAAGCTAAATAGATGGGTTCTTCTGTGCTTAATACAGTTCTTAATTTAGATCCTAAACTCGTAGCAATTGTGACAAACAAACCAGTTGATGCAAGAAATATCACAATGTTTATTCCAAAATGTAAATCCCTGTTTCATTCTTTACAGACCATTGAGAAATGAATTTCAGTCACTATTAGGCTTTCCTTCATCATTGTTCTTGGTCAAGCAAAGGATTTTTGAGTCTTGGGCATAGAAAAATATCTCAGGCTTTTCAAGCAATCGGGCCATGCCAACTTCTAGGTTATGTCTTCCTGGCCCAAGCCTGCACTGTCCCTTTGAGGCAAGAGGCTATGATCCTTTCATATCCAGTGTGGACAATTTATACTGAAAACAATTTTAAATGTTTCTTCAAAACACAAGTGTATTTTCACTTTGAGTTAATGAGTTTTCAGTAAGATATAATGCCCTACACTGTAAAAAAAGAAGATGCTACAAATAAGTCAGCATTTTCCTTGATGCATGGCACATTTATTCACTGACTGATAATTAATGTGCACATGTTTTATTCCAGGCAAGGGAAAAAAAAGAAAGAAATCCTTGCACAAGTGCATTTTTCTGTTCAGTCAATGAAAGCATAGATAAGCAATTAATAGACAATTACACAAGAAAACATACAGTATATGAAAAAGGGAAAAGGGTGAAATGTAATGGAGAAATATAAAGGCGATTAAGAGGAACATGAGTGTTGGGAATATGTGCAATTATGTATGGGTGGAAAAGGAAGGTCTCACACACACATGCACACACAAAGTTGATATTTGAGCAGGGACTTGAAAACTTGAGGGAATATGTCTTGTGAGTGTCTAGGAGAGAGGGTTCTGGCCAGAGGCAAGACTAAGAATAAAAGACACTAATGCAGGTCTGTGTTTGGCATATTCAAGGAATATCGATGAAGCAACTGTAGCTTTGAAGATAATAAGCACAGGGAGAGTTGCAGGAGATGAGGCAGAAGTGATGTTGCACCAGATCACGTGGGGCTTGTAGGCTACTGACAGCACCGTGTCTTTTATGCTGAGGACAGGAGAGCTACTGGAGAGTTCTGACATAAGAAGTAGTATCTCCTGACATGTTTAAAGATTATCACACTGTGTACTGTGATGAAAATAAATTATAGGTGCCAAGGATGGATGAAGAAATATGGTTAGGTTTTTCCATTAAACCAGGTGAGATACACTGGTGGTTTCTCAAAGTCTTGTAGCAGTGGAAGTGGTTAAAAAATGAGGATGGAGATGACAGGATTTGCCATTGTATTAAATGTGGAGTGTGAGAGAATAATGGAGAAAAGGATGATCCAAACCTCTTAGCCAGAGCAAGTGGCACATGTGGGCATATAAAGTTATGAGGCTTATTAGACTTTCAAATTGAAAGGTTCAATTGTCAGAAGCTGTACAAGCCTGGATTTGAGGGAAGTGGTCTGGACTGGAAATGTAAATTTGGCACATAGCAGGATTTCACATATATTTATTGAATCAGTGAATGAATAGATAACTGGATTCTGTAGTGACTTATCCAGTTTTGGATAGTAAATTATAACATACCTATGTGCCAGAATACTGCTGCTGGTTTTATGTTTTCAGATGCTGGCCAGAAGTTCATTTTAACAGAATATAATTAGGGAATCTGTCTGGACTATGATCAGGAAGTGAATCTTTCACATCTCTGATTCTAATCTTAAAATACATTTTGAGAGATGAGAAAAATTGTATTTTGAAACACACTACCAATATTATTTCTAAAAGGAAATGCCAATTTATACTCCCACTAGGATAGTACTCAAATTCTATCTTCATCTTGACAAAGACTGAGTTTTATTGTTGTTTTTGCTCATTTATCACTAAATTGACAAGGAAAATTATTCGTTAAAGCAATGGGCAATGGCACAATTCCTTTACTATAAACACTTATCAACTGTGAGTAATTTATTTCTTAATCAGCTCAGGCTGCCGCTAAAAAACAAAACACACAAACAAACAACAACAACAAAAAAAAAAACAACATAGACTATTTGGCTTAAAAAACAGAAATTTATTTCTCACAATTCTGGAGGTTGGGATGTCCAAGATCAAGGTGCTGCCATTTCAGTTCCTAGTGAGTGTTCTCTTCCTGGTTTGCAAATGGCTACCTTCTCATTATGTCCTCAAATGGACTTTTCTCAGGGTGTGCACACAGATAAAGAGAGACATCTTGCTCTCTCTTCTTCCTATAGGGCCACTAATCTCATTATAAGGGCCTACCCTCCTCATGACCTATCCTAACCCTGACTTCCTCCCAAAAACTCCATCTCCAACTACCATCACATTAGGGAGCAAGGCTTCAACATATGAATTTTGGGAAGAGATACACATTCAGCCCATAACAATAAATAAAAAGTAAAAACATAAAAACACATAGGTGTACTGAATAAAATTCATCCATGCTGATAGGATAGAAAGGCAGAGGGGCTGCAATCTGAGCTTGAGAAGGGAGATCTGGGATTTAAAGAGCCTCAGAGGAGAATGGAGTTTTGGCCACTACTTGAAATCAGGGCTCTGTCTAGAATATCTTGTCATGAAACTTCCTCCAATATATTTGTAGAAAGATTGGGAAATGACTGTGATTTGTTGCATTCTGAGGATATGGCTAACATAAATCTCCTTACCTAGGAAAGTGGGAAGAAGCAGAATCTCAAACCAGCAGCAGGAACACAATACTCTGCTGATTTTCTTACATTTTCTTTCTGCATTTTTTACAGTGAGCTGCTCATTTTTCATAAAATTTTATTTATGGAATATCCTTGAGGTATTAGACAAAGTTGGTTTCTTGTAAGTGGTTGCATTGCTTCTTCCAGGAGAAAGAGGATACCAGTGCTGGATCTCTTAAAACCATTTTTTCTCTTGAATGTTTTTAGAGCATCACATGATATATATCTGGGTCACAAAACTATCTGTAGACTCACTTGCTGTTTCAACTTCTCAGGGCTCATTTTCTTCTCTTTTGTTCTTTTGCATAACTACATTTGAAATAATAGGGTTTTTTTGTGTGTTATTATCTGTACATCTGTGATGAAATTATTTTTGTTTTTCTTCTTATACAAATTTTGTAGACTTCCTATTCCTAAATTCAAGGATCAAGACACTCAATACATTCTCTGACTTGAGTGGTCCCTACTGTTTCTCATGAACTCTGAGGCTATGAAAACCAAAACACAAGGCCATATGTTTAGCAAATATCCTTAGAGTGACGAACTTGACACATAGCCAGGTTCCTGTCTTCATTTATTCTTTTGATCTGAGAATTGCTTTATTTCCCGCTAGCTCATTAATGCACCGAAAATATATATATATATTTTTCCTTTTTTTGTCTTTTTTCGTGTCCGGCAACGGACCGCAACCCTCAGTGTCGCGCCCGTACCGGACCGGGGACCGGCAACGGGATCGCAACCCTCGGTGTCGCTCCCGCGCCTCGCTCAGCCAGTGAGCGGGAACCGGTCTGTATGTGGGATCCGAACCCTCGATGGGAGCGCTGCCGCACTCCCAAGCAGCACACTGTAGCAGTGCGCCACCGGGCCAGCCTCGAAAATATTTTTTTTTATTTTGTATCTTAAATATTAGTTGATACCAGTAGGACAATCCAGATACTTAGCCCTATATTACTAAAACTGAATCCTGAGTTGAGAAGGAGAAAATCATTCTATGAGTATCTGTCTGAGCATTTCTTTTAGGGAGCAACTTTGTAGCCTAGTATTTTCTTTGAAAAGGAGCAATTATAACTCTTTTCTTTATTCCTGTGGTCTATTAAGCTTACCAGCAACTCAATAAGACATAAAAATGGCAAAAAGAATTTTTAAAAATGATAATTATGATGAGGATAATAAAAGTAGAAAATTCAAAACTACAGTAACCATTTTCATTGTAATTGCTTTCAGTTAGAACATATGGTTGGTAATCATTGTAATAAGTACCTGTGTTTTGATAGATTTCTAAGATACTACAATTATTTAAGTGATCTGATATTTTAGACCTGTAATTTCAGTACAGTTTTTAGGAGAACTAAAATAAAATTGTAAACTTTGTCTAATATTTGAAAAAAAAACATAAAGTACTTACATTCAAGTCGCACTTTATTAGATGTACAAAATTTTCAATATTTAGAAGAGAATAACTTATTTAATACTTAAAGGCATATTAATTTTTCAGTAGTTTTACAAGATTGATACTTCAGGCACTAAACAATATAGAAGTAATCATGAGTTTTCTTTTGCTGGCAGGAAACCTTTGGACATTAGAGAAGCAACAAGATTTAGTAAGAACAAGTTCTCTGGAATATCCTCAAGGCCAGTGGTGTGTGTGTGTGTGTGTGTGTGTGTGTGCGTGTGCGTGTGCGTGTGTGTGTGTGTGTGTGTGTGTGTGCGTGTGCATGTGCGTGCGTGTGTGTGTGTGTGTGCATGTGTGTGCGCGTGTGTCTGCGTGTGCGTGCGTGCGTGCATGTGTGTGCGTGTGTGTGTGTGCGTGCGTGTGTTGGCCTGTGTGGTAGATATTGGGAGTGTTTGCGTATTCACAAGACTTAAATTTATAAAGCCAGTCTTTGAAAAGTTGGGTGATTATTCAATATTCAGTGTTTTGTAAAGAAATGAGATAGTTTTGCTTTAATTTTTATTGTTTTTCATATGAACACCTACCAAAATTAATGCTGAGAGCTTTAGATTAGCTTTGGATAAAAGCAGCTCCTCATTTTTAAATTATAGTCTGGTTTCTGGGAGAGTTCTTTCGTCTCCACGGAGAGCTCTTCACTGTCTGTAGGCGACCTACTTCAGGATGGGTAGTGTTTTACTCGTTCCTGTAGTTGATTCCCCATAGGAGTTCAGAATCACCATTTTCAACTGTGCTAACAGAAGGTGCTATAATAAATAGTTAGTAGTTTGACTTTATTCTTCACAATGTGGGCAAATTATTTCATCAGACATATCACTACTGAAGAATGCTTTACTCTTAAATAACATCTGAAAAATTAAGACAAATTCATTCAAATTTATTATAGGAATGCAGTTTGGCTAAAAACAATTTTAAATCATTAGTTGCCTTCCTTGTGAGATCCAGCTCACTTATAATTTCATCCTTCTATGACGTTAATATGTGCTCAGGGTTATTTCTGAGCATTTATATTGATTACATCACCCACTGGTTCTAAAATATCTGTGTCATTGTATCCCCTTACAAGGTTGGTTAAAAGTTTGTCCTATTGTTATTTGAATGAAGGTAATAAGAGGTAATGAGACTATCCTGTCCATTGCCTGAAGAGTAATAATTTGAAACATTTATTGACAACTTACTCTGTGTCAGACTTCTGCTCATTAATATCTTATTTTATTCTCCTAGGAATCACATGAGATAAATACTTACCACTCTTTAACAAATGGGAAAAACTTAAGCTCAAGGAAAGTAAGTAACTTGTCCAAACTCACATGGTTACAAAGTAAGGAGTCAGGATATCAACTTAGTTCTGTTTGGTCTTAAAGAAAAAACTATTCAATGACACTTGATAAAGCATGGTAAGGAAGACTTTATTCATGACCATGATTGTAGATATAGGGACCACAACGATGAGGTCTTGCAGTGAGGGAGAAAGATTGGGCTCAACTCTGAATACAACATGAGCAAATGGGAATTTACAGCCAAAGAGCAGAGTGGGTATCAGTGGGTGGAAAATTACTAACAGTAAATATCAGGGATAAGGGGGATTCTGGCTAAACCATCCTAACAGAATTCTTGCTGAAGAGATGGCAGGGTGGTCAGACATCTTCTGGAGGATGGTGGAAGTTGAGGAACCTAATCAGAAAAGGAGAGTGATCAGATACTAAGGGTGGAGGGTTCCTGTAAAATTGACTTAGCAAAGTTCTTTGCTAAAACTAAATTTTATAATGAACTACACAGATATGCCAGGGAGAAGATTCAGGAGCCTGATTAAAGTTTGGCCAAGTACATAATCTTCATCAGAGGACCCAATACATTTTTTTTATCACTACACTATGATGTTTCTTTTAAACACTTACAATGAGCACAAATACCTAAATTATCACTGGGGAGTTGGGAAATTGGTTGTCATTGTTATCTCAATCTTCTATTCTGGATCTGCTGTCAACTTCAGGATGATAGAATGGGAGAAAATATTCACAAACCATGCATCTAACAAGGGATTAATATCCAGAATATACAGGGAACTCAAACAACTTAACAGTAAAAAACAAGTAACCTGATAACAAAATGGGCAAAGGAGCTATATAGGTATTCTGCAAAGGAAGATATACAAATGGCCAATGGACACATAAAAAATGCTCAATAGCACTAAGCATCGGGGAAATGCAAATCAAAACCTCACTGAGATATCATCTCATGTCAGTTAGACTGGCAAATATCAAAAAGACAGAGAATAATAAATGCTGGTGAGGATATGGAGAAAGGGGAAACCCCTACACAGTTGGTGGGTCTATAAATTAGTGCAGCCATTATGGAAAAAAGTATGGAGGTTCCTCAAACAACTACAGATAGAACTACCATATGATCCAGCAATCCCACTGCTGGGTGTATACCCACAGGAGTGGAAATCATCATGTAAAAGGGATACCTGCACTCCCATGTTTGTCACAGCTCTATTTACAATAGCTAAGAGTTAGAATCAACCTAAATGTCCATCAATGAAAAACTGGATAAGGAAAATGCAGTATACATATACAATGAAACTCTACTCTGCCATAAAAAGGAATGAAATTCTGCCATTCATATCAACATGGATGAACTTAGATAAAATTATGTTAAGTGAAATAAGCCAGACACAGAAAGAGAAATACCATGTCCTCACTCATAAAGTGGGAGCCAAATAAATAAATAAGAAAAAAAAGAAAAGAAAGAAAGATAACAACAATCACAATAATTCCTTGAAGTTTCAAAAGAAGAATGTAGAGGATTCATAAAGCAAATGTACTTCAAAGGGCCTGGTTTTCCAAAGCCTTGCAGTTTCAAACATTGACCTTACAAAGAGCAGGAAATTCTCCTCAGGATGTAAAGTATCTGGTGTAAGATAAAGAATTCTAACACAGCAAGGTTGCTGGCTCCAAGACAGACAAGTTACTGATTGATATGTAAAGACACTAAGAAATTGCTGTAAGAAGGGAATGTTTGCGAAGATCAAGCTTTTGTTAATGGATAACTTAATTGCCTTACTGGAATGTCATCTGGCTTGTTTCATTGAAAGTTACCAGCCTATATTGTTAAAATATAACCCCACCTATGTTCTCTTCCTGTAACTTCTTGGTCTGGCAAATAAATGCAGGAAGAGAACCCCAACTTGGGGTTAATTTTCCAAGGAAGGAATGCCTCTGGCTTGAGGGTTCCAGGGAAGTTAACCACTTTGGGGCTTCTCACTGCTCAGAAGAGATGGGCTTTGAGTAATCCTTTGCAGTTCTGTCACCCAGGGGAAGTGGGGTGACAAGTCTGAGGGGGGCAAAGCAACAGAGAGAATGCAACTGAGGCCACCAAAAGTGGGAAAGTGGAAGGGGGGAGGAGGGTTTAGGGGGAAATTCATAAAGGATCACAAAAAATGTTTACATTGTATAATGATAAACTAAATAAATAAATAAATAAATAAGTTGCTTAATAAAAAAAGACATATTAAAAGTCTTGTTTTCTTTAAATTTAAAAACTTTCAAAGACAAAATGTTCTGGTTTTATATAAGAATTTAATAGTAAAACAGATGAAGTAGCAATAGTGAGAGATAAAAGGAATCACATTAAAAATGCATGCCCTTTTCATCTCCGTATTTGAGAGAGCTTTTTATTCTTGTGATTCAGATGATCTTGTGAGGCCTAAAGTATAGAGCTAAAGGTCATAGTTAATCTTTGTTTGAGAAATAAAAAATAATTTCTCTTAGAGAAAGTAGCATGCTTCTAAAATATTTTTACCATGATACCCCTAAAAGTTTAAAGGCAAGAGCATTTACCCCAGGGGTCAGGAAATCTAGGCTAAACTGTCACATATTAGCACAAAACATTTTTTAATTTTCCTTATTTTAACTTTAAAATTGATAAAATTTTTACATTCCACTCCATAATAAATATGTCCTTTTCAGACTCCTTGCTGTATCATCTTCCTCTACTTGACCTTAAAATAATGTTAGTTTACCAGGACTCCATCCTTGCTTCCTATGTTTTCTTATAGACCTTCCTAAAGCAAGCTCACTAATTGAATCCAATTTGTACTAATTGTTTATGTGAAGATGATTTCCAAATACATATAGTTATAATCTCTACCCTAAGTTTCACACTCACATATCTAATACTTCTTGATGACTGCACTTGGATATCTAGCATGTGTAATAAGCAAAACACGTCCATAAAAGAGATGTTGATGCCCACCTTACCCTTCATCACAACTTTTTCCTCATACCATCAAGTTATATTCGGTGTTTGCCTAGTACTCACTCCAAAGCTTTTTGATTTCTTCTCCCTTTTATTCACATCTAATGGGTAAATCTATTGATTCTAAATAATAGCATTAATTACTAACATATTGACTGCTTGCTATGTTTCAGATTCTGTCCCAAGTTCTTGATATGAAATATTTTATTAATCTTCATAAATGTAGCTAGAAACTATATTATTCTCCCTGTGATAATAATGGGAAAATACAAGATACATTAAATGATTTGCACAAGTTGAAATTTCAGTATGGTTTAAAGCTAAGATTTAACCTTGCCAGTCTGATTTCAGATACCATGTTTTTAGCCACAACACTATGAAGGGTCTTCAAGAAGTTCATGGAAAAAAAAAAAAAAAGTTCATGGAAGGATTCATATTATCTTTTAATTCTATTTTTCCATGAACTTTTTAAAGTACCCTCATATACAAGCCATACTCTAATCAAACATGTTCATTTTTTTACTGCTGCTTCCCATCACAGTTCTCTCTCATGTGGTTTGCTCTGATAACCTGTAACCAGCCCCTCTGTTCTCACTCTTTCTACCTACTATCTGTACCTCCACTGAAAAAGAATATTTTAAGCATATATTATGTGACTTTCTCTTTTAAAGACTTTTTATGTCTTACAAATCCACGTAGAATAAAGTCCAGTCTTGTAAGAAGACCTGCCTAGAGTGTCTTACATAATTTATTTCCTGCCTAACACTTCAACTTCTTGCACATACCACCACCTCCCCCAGACTCCACCCACCACACCTGCCTCCATTTCTTTTATTGACTAGCACCACCAATCCTTGTACTCACTATTTCCAGCCCCTGCAAAACTCTACTTTGCCTACTTTGTGGCTCTCCATCATGTTTCAGGTTTCAGGTCACATATTACTTCCTCAGAAATGTTTTCCTGGCCATCTTATTTAAAGGAAACCCACCCAAAACACCCAATACTCATTGTTATCTTATTTGCTCATTTTTCTCCCTTTCACTTGTGACTATCAGAAATGATTTTGTTAATGCCATTATGTGTTCATTATCAGTTCTGTTCATGATTGTGTCCCCACAACCTAGAATGTTGTTCAACTGCTCTTTTCTTACAGTCATAAAAGATGAGTTCCAGTTTTCAATGTTTGATCAAATAAAACTATAAAATTGAAGATTTTTTTTTTAAAAAAAACGTGTTTGGTTTTATGCAAATCTAAAGGTAAGTAGAGGATGGAAGGAAGGAAGGAGAGAGAAAGAGCATAGTCTTTGTTACAATGTATATTTTCTGATTTCTTGAATTCTCTAGCCGAGCATGAAGTGTCTCTAAGGATAATCAATCCCTAATTTGGGAGGCTTGGACTAAGAAAATAAAATGTAAAGATAAAGAAGTAAAAAAATTCCTGTACGCTGTCAAGAATAAGTAAACAAACAAAAAAGAATTAACAAAGAGATTCTATAAAAGGAACGGGACAGTTAAGATTAAGCAAAAAGTAAAGCAAGTCATGAGTAGATTTTTGTACTTTGTTTATAACTAATAGTCTTAAATTATTCCTTGAGTTTTAAAGATCAATTGTCTTATTTTGATGTATTAATTATGAGCCTTATACATAGGGATTAACCAATAAAATAGTTTAAACTCCAGTAATTTGATTTTCATTTATTAAACACATCGTTAGGTAGATTGCATCACTGAACTGCTCTTCTCATTACCTAGTGAAGAAATACAATATGTTTTACCTTTTTTCTATGCCCTTCCTCTCACTCTGCACATGGTGGCAGCTGCTGGAATTGCTGGCATTATGCTGAGAGATCTAAATGTTCTTTTATTCTTATTCCAGGCTATGACATTTCAACAACTTTTATATATCTTACATAATCACAGTGAATAAGGGTTCTTATTTCTTCCTCACTCTCATCCCAGAAACATCCACTAAAATGTCAGAAAATAGATCTACCTCTTTCACATCCCTTTGTCTCACACCAAGAGAGCTGCTATATGTATTGCTATAGCCAAAAAAGGGATCATTTAAATGCAAAAATGCTTCTCCAAAATAAACTAGGGAGAATGAGCCCAATTACCAAATTCTTCTTCTGAATTCTATTTTCAATGTACACTATCAAATAATATAATACATTTTTTCCCTCTCCACTCTTTATTAAAAGGAACACCATCAAGCTGTCACCCATTTCCCAGGTTTTATCTTCCACTGATAGAAAACTTGAAAACACACAACAATTTTTTTTCTAAACACATTCTTCTATCTTGTGCACCGTCCCCCAACACACACTCACACACACACACACACACACGCATGCACGCGCACACACACACACACACACACACAGTATAATTCAGGGAGAACTAAATGGGCCTGTGAGTTGCATGGAGTTCTATATTGTGTACACGCAAGCTCATTGAGTCACAGCTGAATGGGCCACTTAGGAGGCACTATGATGGCAGGAGTAAGGAAGTGAATCATCGCTCAGTGGGAATGATGAAGGTACCTGTGTCACAAAGAATATGATTCATCTCTTTTATGAGTGTTTCGTAAGTTGTAAAGCTTTTATGTACTAAGTTAAGCATTAAAATCTTTTTTATTTCAAAATGACAACTTTACAATACATAACATTTGATGTCGTCCATCAAATGGGGATGTTTCAATGTGCCAAAAATGAGATGGTCATTTATTTACTTTTTTAAAAAAACTTTATTAATCTATCCTTTAGACATCAAACTAATCATGCCACAATAAAATTTCCATTTATCCCATATTTTTCTATTTAATTTGATGACATTCTCAGCAGAAGAATCCTCAATTGGAAAGACGTTAAATTAGGTTTTTTTTTTTTTTTTTTAGTTCTCCCTTAGAATGAGTCAATTCTCTTTTTCAGTGGTTAGAATTTTCTTTGCCAATAATCCTAAAGTATTGCCAAAATAAACAAGTAAATGTGCCTCAATGACAGCTAATATTTCTAGAGGGAATTTTCCCTGAGAACTGCTTTTGTCTGTATCCTAAGTAAAATGAACAAAAACCATTGCATGATTCTAAAGGAAAAGATCTTCCAGAAAGAAAAGAAAAATAAAAGAAAAAGTTTAGTTATTTGAAAGTAACTATGTGGTACCTGAAATGATTTCAGACTATGGAATTCAAACTCCAACTTTAAATACATTTTTCTTGACAACATAGATAATATTATTTTATTAAGTACAGCATTCTGGCTTCAACTTCACATTTTAAGAGCCAAGCAAAATTGCAAGGGAATTTTAGAAAACATGTGTCACTTACTGCTTTTTCAGTAAGTCCTTTGCTTGGTACAAAACATAATTATTGGCAAGGGAAAGAAAATAGAAAATGCTAAGATTCCAGTTCTATAAACATATGCACAAGGTGTCTTCATTAATTGTCCTTTTCTTTATTGCCTTGGTTTTCCTCCAAAGGGCACAGCAAAATTTTATAGGACATTGTTCAGTTCAGCATTAACAGAGTACTTGCTGACAAATTTATAACGTTAGATCTTAGACGTTGAGGCTCCATGAATAATTATTAGCAATAGAAAGTTTTCTTTTCCTTCATTTTTAAGCCAGTGTGTGCCTAAGGGTGTGTGTGTGTGTATGTTCTTACACTATTTTGTCTAAGAACAAAGGGTGATATCTTGTGCTTTTTTAAATTATAGTTTGAACAATAATTCACTAAGCAATCAGAACCATAGGGATATCTGAACAGCTTTATTATTTAGTTCCAGGTTAACATATACTGAAGAGTATCCTTTCCTTACCCTCACATAGTTCATAAACCAGCAAGCACAGATGGGCACCTTATGGAGGATAGTATCCTGTGACCTTTTGACCCTGTTCTGTGATTCAGCAAAAATAAATATTACTGTTTCAATTTTTTTTTTCTTTCCAGAGCCTAGAACGTGACAGTGGACAGTACACATGATAATAGAGATCTAGATGAAGTATAAATATAGAGTCCTAAAACTGGATAGACAAGAGACAAATCTATGGTTGAAGGAAATACTAAAAGATGCCTAGATAGAGAATTTTTTGTGCCAATTCTTCCTGCCAACTCTTCAATATCTAAAATAAAAAAATACAATAAAAAAGAAAGAAGGAAAGAAACAAAGGAAGAAAGGGAGGGAGAGAAGGATGGGGGATAAAGGGAGGGGGAGAGAGAGAGAGAGAGCCTGAGAGAGGAAGAAAGGAAAAAACAAATCAGTATAAAATTAGGCATCTCAGTCTATATTCCTTTATTATAGACCTCATATGGGTGATATGCCAATCTCTAAATTTATGTCATGATAATTCTGTGTTGTTGTATGTATTTCCCATAAGACCAGCATTTACTAACATTTGTTGAAGTCTTTCCAGAATGTTTTAAAATTTGTTGTTTCTTTCCAGAATGTTTTAAAATTTTGCTCATGGAGATTTTGCACATTTCTTTTTAAATTTATTCCTATTACCTCAATAAAGTTATAAGGATATGGTAATTTATTGGTTAACATTTTTGTTGCTATTCTAGATGGGTTTTTCTCTACATTATGTCCTCTAATTGTTTATTATTTGGTAATTCAAAGGATATAGATTTTTGTGTTAATTTTTTTTTGTCACTTCACTGAATTCTTTTATTATTTTGAATTTGTTTTATGATCATTCCTTTGGGGTTTTTCAGGTATACTATTAAATCATCTGCAAATTTTTGTGTGCCTTTGATTAACTTGTTATCTAACTAAAACTTCTACTCTAATGCTTAAGAGTGGTGCAGATAGTAGACATCCCTGCATATTCTTTCTTTTAGTGGAAATGCCTCCCTAAAAAATATGATACTGGTTTTAGAACTAAAGTGCATATACTTAAGAAAGCACTTCAATTCCTATTCTCTTGAATGATTTCTATCACAAATGGGTGTTGGGTTTTTGTTGATGTTAAAAAATCTGATGCTAGCCTAATTCTTTTGCTTTTGTAAATTGTTTAATCTTTTTGCCTGGAGGACATTTTTTTTTTTAAATTTTACTCTTAGAAGTCTAATAGTTTTGAGGATTGATTACAAGGAAGTTGATTATTCTTGCTTAATTTTTCAAGGTACTAGGTGAGCTCTTTCAATGTGTAAATTCAGGTCCTTTTAATTTCTGAAATGTATACATTATAATTTTAAATATTAGCTATACTCCATTGTTTTCTGTTTCTTAGAGACTTCAATAGTACAAATATGTTTTTCTTCCTTGTATTTTCTTCTATTTTTCCTTACTTGACTTTTCTGCATTTCCAGTCCTCTCTGTTTGATCCTTTATATTTCTTTCTTTATGCCATTTTTATTCTCTTGCTTCTTTTCTTACTTTTCTTCAATTCCCATTATTAACATTTAAGCTTATTGTTCTTCGCACAACTTAGAATTTCTTATTCATTTCTGAGATAGTTTTGTCTTTACCTTCTATGTCTTTCCTGAAATCAATCTTTCTTTTTCTATATTTTGTCAATTTCTGTTTTTAATTTTTGAATTCAAATTTAAGCTTCTTTCTTTTATCCTCAAAGGCTTGAATATGTTTAATTCAGTTTGATGCATAGATTTTTATTTTATTATGCTTTATAATTATAAAGGAAGATTAAAATTGTCACTAGTTTTAGGTGAGATGATTGTCAACATAGAAAATCAAAAAATGTCTATAGGCAAATGATATTAATTACTAAATTAGATATTAAACAGGTATTAACAGCTAATGTAGCTAATAATAAATTGTTAACAGCTAAATTTAGCAAGTCCACTGAATGTAAGATCAAATTACAAAAATCAATTGTATTTCTAAATCCCAACATCAATGAATGGAAAAAAATTAAAATACCATTTATAAAAAATGTCACAAAAAATTGTCATTAAGAATAAATTAATAAAACCATATACATTTATACTACAAAACTAAAGACATGCATTTAAAATCCAACTATGCTTATTTGCTGCAATTGATAAATTGATAATGTAAGTCATATGGAAATGTAAAGGCCAATACAACAGTCAGAATTATCTTGAAGAAGAGCAAAGCTGGATGACTGACATATTTTAATAGCTATATGTTCTATAAGTTTGCCATCATTAAGGAACTATGGCTTTGGTGAAAGGATGGGCAAAATGCAAATGGAACAGTTTAGAAAAGGCCAGAAAAAAAAATGTGGGTGGAGACCTGATATATGACTGAAAGAACTCTTCAGTGCCATAAGAAAAGGATGGTCTTTTCTTTA